>NC_067450.1:15654668-15781640 GCF_009764475.1 Pristis pectinata
CCTTCTGCATTCAGAACGCTGTTTCAGCCAATTTGGAAGTTATGTGATACACTTGGATATAAATGGTCGGTGATAAGTTGTACAATCAAATAAATGTTACTGAACTACTCAGCATCAAGAAATACATAAAAGAAAAGTTGATTTCCACAAATTACTATTTAGCACTGTGTGCAAAGTGGCCAATCAAAGAATGGATGCTTTCTCCATTCAGAACGCTGTTTCAGCCTACTTGGAAGTTAAGTGATACATTTGCGTTTAACTGCTCAGGATTAAGTTGTACGTTCAAATAATTGTTAAGAAAATAGACAGCATCATCAAACACATCAAATAAAGTTGTTTTCAACAGGTTACTGTGTAGCCCTGTGTAGAACGTGGCAACTGAAAGAATTGATGCTTTCTCCATTCGAAATGCTGTTTCAACCAATTTGGAAATTTGCGATACATTTTCCATTAAATGCTCAGGGTTAAGCTGTACAATAAAATAAATGATTCCAAACCACTGAGCGTCATGAAATACATGGAATAAAGTTGATTTCCACAAGTTCATCTGTACCTCTGTGTAGAAAGCGGCAAATGAAAGAATTGATGCTTTCACCATTCAAAACGCTGTCTCAGCCGATTTGGAAGTTTGGTGATACATTTACATTTAACTGTTCAGGTTTAAGTTGTACAATCAAATTGATGTTAGCAAACTACTCAGCATCATCAAATACGTAAAATTTAGATGTTCTCCGCAAGTCACTACATAGGTTATGCGTAGCAAGTGTCAGATGAAAGAATCGATGTTTTCTCCATTCAAAACGCTGTTTCAGACAATCTGCAAGTGTTCTCATACATTTGCATTTAACTGCTCAGGGTTCAATTGTACAATCAAATACATGTTACCAAACTACTCAGCATCAAGAAATACATGAAATAAAAGATCTTTTCCACAAGTTACTAAATAGCTCTGTGTGCCAAGTGGCGAATCAAAGAATTGATGCTTTCGCCATTCGCAACGCAGTTTCCGCCAACTTGGAAGTTAAGTGATACATTGGCGTTTAACTGCTCAGCGATAGGTTCTACATTCAAATAATTGTTAACAAACTACACAGCATCATCAAATACATAAAATAAAGTTGTTTTCAACAAGTTACTATGTAGCTTTGTGTAGAACGTGGCAACAGAAAGAATTGATGCTTTCTCCATTCAAAACGCTCTTTCGTCCGATTTGCCACTTTTGTAATAGATTTGAATTTAACTGCTCAGGGTTAAGTTGTACAATCAACGAAATGTTAGCAAACTACTCAGCATCAGGAAATACATCACATAAAGTTGTTTTCCGCAAGTCACTACATAGGTTATGTCCAGACAGTGTCAAATGAAAGAACTGATGCTTTTTCCATTCGAAACGCTGTTTCAGCCTATTTTGCTGTTTCTGATACATTTGCCTTTAACTGCTCAGGTTTAAGTTGTACAATCAAATACATCTTAGCCAACTACTCAGCATCATGAAATACATAAAATGTAGCTGATTTGCAGAAGTTACCAAGTACCTCTGTGTAGAAAGTGGTCAATGAAGGATTTGATGCTTTCTCCATTCAAAACGCTGTTTCAGCCAATTTGGAAGTTTTGGGATACATTTGCATTTAACTGCTCAGGGTTAAGCTGTACGATCAAACAAATATTACCAAAGCAGTCAGCATCACGAAATAAATAACAGAAAGTTGTTTTGGACACGTTGCTACATGTATAAAGTGGCAAATGAAAGAATTGAACTTTGCCCCCATTCAGAACGCTGTTTCAGCCAATTTGCAACTTCTCTGATACATCTGCATTGAACTGCTCAGGGTTAGGTTCTACAATCAAATAAATATTAGCAATCTACTCACCATCACGAAATACTTAACATAATGTCGTTTTGGACAATTTACTACATAGCTTAAGTGTGTAAGGTGGCAAATGAAAAAATTGATTGAAAGCGCTGTTTCAGCCGATCTGGAAATTTGTCATACATTTGCATTTAGCTTTTTAGCGTTAGCTTGTGCAGTCAAATAAATATTACCAAACTACACAGCATGATGAAATACATCAAATAAACATGTTTTCGACAAGTAGTGGTTCTGTAAAAAGTGGCAAATGAAAGAATTGATGCCTTCTGCATTCAGAACGCTGTTTCAGCCAATTTGGAAGTTATGTGATACACTTGGATATAAATGGTCGGTGATAAGTTGTACAATCAAATAAATGTTACTGAACTACTCAGCATCAAGAAATACATAAAAGAAAAGTTGATTTCCACAAATTACTATTTAGCACTGTGTGCAAAGTGGCCAATCAAAGAATGGATGCTTTCTCCATTCAGAACGCTGTTTCAGCCTACTTGGAAGTTAAGTGATACATTTGCGTTTAACTGCTCAGGATTAAGTTGTACGTTCAAATAATTGTTAAGAAAATAGACAGCATCATCAAACACATCAAATAAAGTTGTTTTCAACAGGTTACTGTGTAGCCCTGTGTAGAACGTGGCAACTGAAAGAATTGATGCTTTCTCCATTCGAAATGCTGTTTCAACCAATTTGGAAATTTGCGATACATTTTCCATTAAATGCTCAGGGTTAAGCTGTACAATAAAATAAATGATTCCAAACCACTGAGCGTCATGAAATACATGGAATAAAGTTGATTTCCACAAGTTCATCTGTACCTCTGTGTAGAAAGCGGCAAATGAAAGAATTGATGCTTTCACCATTCAAAACGCTGTCTCAGCCGATTTGGAAGTTTGGTGATACATTTACATTTAACTGTTCAGGTTTAAGTTGTACAATCAAATTGATGTTAGCAAACTACTCAGCATCATCAAATACGTAAAATTTAGATGTTCTCCGCAAGTCACTACATAGGTTATGCGTAGCAAGTGTCAGATGAAAGAATCGATGTTTTCTCCATTCAAAACGCTGTTTCAGACAATCTGCAAGTGTTCTCATACATTTGCATTTAACTGCTCAGGGTTCAATTGTACAATCAAATACATGTTACCAAACTACTCAGCATCAAGAAATACATGAAATAAAAGATCTTTTCCACAAGTTACTAAATAGCTCTGTGTGCCAAGTGGCGAATCAAAGAATTGATGCTTTCGCCATTCGCAACGCAGTTTCCGCCAACTTGGAAGTTAAGTGATACATTGGCGTTTAACTGCTCAGCGATAGGTTCTACATTCAAATAATTGTTAACAAACTACACAGCATCATCAAATACATAAAATAAAGTTGTTTTCAACAAGTTACTATGTAGCTTTGTGTAGAACGTGGCAACAGAAAGAATTGATGCTTTCTCCATTCAAAACGCTCTTTCGTCCGATTTGCCACTTTTGTAATAGATTTGAATTTAACTGCTCAGGGTTAAGTTGTACAATCAACGAAATGTTAGCAAACTACTCAGCATCAGGAAATACATCACATAAAGTTGTTTTCCGCAAGTCACTACATAGGTTATGTCCAGACAGTGTCAAATGAAAGAACTGATGCTTTTTCCATTCGAAACGCTGTTTCAGCCTATTTTGCTGTTTCTGATACATTTGCCTTTAACTGCTCAGGTTTAAGTTGTACAATCAAATACATCTTAGCCAACTACTCAGCATCATGAAATACATAAAATGTAGCTGATTTGCAGAAGTTACCAAGTACCTCTGTGTAGAAAGTGGTCAATGAAGGATTTGATGCTTTCTCCATTCAAAACGCTGTTTCAGCCAATTTGGAAGTTTTGGGATACATTTGCATTTAACTGCTCAGGGTTAAGCTGTACGATCAAACAAATATTACCAAAGCAGTCAGCATCACGAAATAAATAACAGAAAGTTGTTTTGGACACGTTGCTACATGTATAAAGTGGCAAATGAAAGAATTGAACTTTGCCCCCATTCAGAACGCTGTTTCAGCCAATTTGCAACTTCTCTGATACATCTGCATTGAACTGCTCAGGGTTAGGTTCTACCATCAAATAAATATTAGCAATCTACTCACCATCACGAAACACTTAACATAATGTCGTTTTGGACAATTTACTACATAGCTTAAGTGTGTAAGGTGGCAAATGAAAAAATTGATTGAAAGCGCTGTTTCAGCCGATCTGGAAATTTGTCATACATTTGCATTTAGCTTTTTAGCGTTAGCTTGTGCAGTCAAATAAATATTACCAAACTACACAGCATGATGAAATACATCAAATAAACATGTTTTCGACAAGTAGTGGTTCTGTAAAAAGTGGCAAATGAAAGAATTGATGCCTTCTGCATTCAGAACGCTGTTTCAGCCAATTTGGAAGTTATGTGATACACTTGGATATAAATGGTCGGTGATAAGTTGTACAATCAAATAAATGTTACTGAACTACTCAGCATCAAGAAATACATAAAAGAAAAGTTGATTTCCACAAATTACTATTTAGCACTGTGTGCAAAGTGGCCAATCAAAGAATGGATGCTTTCTCCATTCAGAACGCTGTTTCAGCCTACTTGGAAGTTAAGTGATACATTTGCGTTTAACTGCTCAGGATTAAGTTGTACGTTCAAATAATTGTTAAGAAAATAGACAGCATCATCAAACACATCAAATAAAGTTGTTTTCAGCAGGTTACGTTGTAGCCCTGTGTAGAACGTGGCAACTGAAAGAATTGATGCTTTCTCCATTCGAAATGCTGTTTCAACCAATTTGGAAATTTGCGATACATTTTCCATTAAATGCTCAGGGTTAAGTTGTACAATAAAATAAATGATTCCAAACCACTGAGCGTCATGAAATACATGAAATAAAGTTGATTTCCACAAGTTCATCTGTACCTCTGTGTAGGAAGCGGCAAATGAAAGAATTGATGCTTTCACCATTCAAAACGCTGTCTCAGCCGATTTGGAAGTTTTGTGATACATTTACATTTAACTGTTCAGGTTTAAGTTGTACAATCAAATTGATGTTAGCAAACTACTCAGCATCATCAAATACATAAAATTTAGATGTTCTCCGCAAGTCACTACATAGGTTATGCGTAGCGAGTGTCAAATGAAAGAATCGATGTTTTCTCCATTCAAAACGCTGTTTCAGACAATCTGCAAGTGTTCTCATACATTTGCATTTAACTGCTCAGGGTTCAATTGTACAATCAAATACATGTTACCAAACTACTCAGCATGATGAAATACATAAAATAAACATGTTTTCGACAAGTAGTGGTTCTGTAAAAAGTGGCAAATGAAAGAATTGATGCCTTCTGCATTCAGAACGCTGTTTCAGCCTACTTGGAAGTTAAGTGATACATTTGCGTTTAACTGCTCAGGATTAAGTTGTACGTTCAAATAATTGTTAAGAAAATAGACAGCATCATCAAACACATCAACTAAAGTTGTTTTCAACAGGTTACTGTGTAGCCCTCTGTAGAACGTGGCAACTGAAAGAATTGATGCTTTCTCCATTCGAAATGCTCTTTCAACCAATTTGGAGATTTGTGATACATTTTCCATTAAATGCTCAGGGTTAAGTTGTACAATAAAATAAATGATTCCAAACCACTGAGCGTCATGAAATACATGAAATAAAGTTGATTTCCACAAGTTCATCTGTACCTCTGTGTAGAAAGCGGCAAATGAATGAATTGTTGCTTTCTCCATTCAAAACGCTGTTTTAGCCAATTTGGAAATATGTGACACATTTGAATTTTCATTTTTAGGATTAAGTTGTTCCGTGAAATAAATGACACCAAACTAACCAGCTTCATGAAATACATAACATAAAGTTGTTTCCCACAAGTTACTACATAGGTTAAGTGTAAAAACTGCAAAGGAAAGAATGGATTCTTTCTCCATTCAAAACGCAGTTTCAGACAATTTGTTGGTTTGTGACATATTTGCTTTTAACTGTTCAGGGTTAAGTTGCAGAATCAAATAAGTGTTAACAAACTACTCAGCATCACAACATATACTTTTTTCCATTCATTTGCCACTTTCTACGCACAACCATGTAGAAAATGAATTGATTTGTTATTTTTAATGGTACTGAGTTGTTGGGTAACACTTATTTGATTGTACATCTAAACCATGAAAAGTTAAATGCAGTTGCATCACAAATGCACCAAATTGGCAAAATCACAGCACTGAACGTTGACGGTGTCAAATCATTGATTTGCCACTTTCTACAAATAAGCTTTGTAGTAACTTGTTGAAAAATATTTCAAACCATGTAGTTGATGTTTCTGAGTTGTTTGGTTAAATTTATTTGATTGTAAATCGAAACCCTGAAACGATAATTGTAATTCTATCACTAAACTACCAAAATGGCTAAAACACCGCGTTGACTAGAGAATGCATTAATTCATTCATTTGCCAGTTTCTACACATAACCTTTTGTAGGAACATGTTGAAAAGCAACTTATTTCATTGATTTCATGCTGCTGAGTTGTTTAGTTTTGGTTGCCTGATTGTACATCTAAACCCTGTGTAGGTACTTGGAATTGTGTCACAAAGCTACCAAATTGGCTGAAATACCGCGTTGACAGGAGAATGCATAAATTCATTCATAGCTACTTTCTACACATAACCTTTGTAGGAACATGTTGAAACACAACTTATGTCATGTTTTTCATGGTGCTGAGTTGTGAATTTTTGGTTGTTTGATTTTACATCTAAACCCTGAGACGATAGTTGCAATTTTGTCACAAAACAACCAAGTTGGCTGAAACACCATCATTATATGGGGAATGCATTAATTCATTCATTGGCCATTTTCTACGCACAGCCTTTGTAGGAACTTGTTGAAAAGCAATTTATTTGATGTATTTAATGGTACTGAGTTGTTTGGTAACACATTTGATTGTACATCTAAACCATGAAAAGTTAATGGCAATTGTATCACAAAGGTACCAAATTGGTGAAATCACAGCGCTGAACGTTGATGGCATCAAATCTTTCATTTGCCACTTTCTACAAATAAACTTTGTAGTAACTTGTTGAAAAATAATTCAAACTATGCAGTTAATGCTTCTGAGTTGTTTGGTTAAATTTATTTTATTGTAAGTCGAAACCCTGAAAAGATAATTGTAATTCTATCACTAAACTACCAAAATGGCTAAAACACCGCGTTCACGAGAGAATGCATGAATTCATTCATTTGAGACTTACTATACATACCCTTTGTATCATGAATTTCATGGTGCTGAGTTGTTTAATTTTACTTAATTGATTGGACGTCTAAACCCTGAGAAGATAGTTGCAATTATGTCACAAAACGAGCAAATTGGCTAAGACACCTTTTTAAATGGGGAATGCTATAATTCTTTCATTTGCCACTTTCTACGCACATCATTTGCAGGAACATGTTGAAAAACAATTTATTTGATGTATTTCATGGTGCTGAGTTGTTTAGTTTTGGTTATTTAATTGTATATCAAAACCCTGAGAAGACAATTGCAATTGTGTCACAAAACTACCAAACTGGCTAAAACACCTTGTTAAATGGGGAATGCTTTATTCATTCATTTGCACATTCTACTCAAGTCCTTTGTTGGAACATGTGGAAAACCAATTTATTTCATGTATTTGGTTGTTTGGTAACACTTATTTGATTGTACATCTGAACCATGAAAAGTTAATTGTAATTGTATCACAAAGGTAGCTAACTGGCGAAATCACAACGCTGAAAGGTGATGATATCAAATCATTCATTTGTCACTTTCTACAAATAAACTTTGTAGTAAACTGTTGAAAAATGAATCAAACTATGTAGATCATGTTGTTAAATTTATTTTATTGTAAGTCGAAACCCTGGAGAATAATTGTAATTGTATCACAAAACTGCCAAATTTGCAAAACACCGCGTTGACTAGAGAAAGCATGAATTCATTGATTTGACATTTTCGATATGGAACCTTTGTAGGAAGATTTTGAAAAGCAATTTATATCATGGATTTCATGGTGCTGACTTGTTTAGTTTTGGTTATTTGATTGTACTCAAAGCCCTGAGGTGAGATGCAATTGTGTCACAAAATTACCAAATTGGCTTAAACACCTTGTTAAATGGCGAATGCTTTAATTCATTCATTTGCTGCTTTCTAAGCACATCCTTTGTAGGAACATGTTCAAAAGCAATTTGTTTGATGTATTTCATGGTGCTGAGTTGTTTGGTAACACTTATTTGACTGTACATCTAAACCATGAAAAGTTAAATGCAATTGTATCAGAAAGGTACCAAATTGGTGAAATCACAGCGCAGAACGTTGATGACATCAAGTCATTTGTTTGCCACTTTCAAGAAATAAACTTTGTTGTAAACTGTTGAAAAATAATTCGAACTATGTAGTTCATGCTTCTGAGTTGTTTGGTTAAATTTATTTTATTGTAATTCGAAACCCTGAAAAGAAAATAGTAGTTGTATCACAAAACTACCTAATTTACTAAAATGCCACGTTGACGAGAGAATGCATGAATATATTCATTTGCCACTTTCTACACATGACTTTTGTAGGAACATGTTGAAAAACAACTTATTTCATGGATGTTATGGTGCTGATCTCTTTAGTTCTGGTTATTTGATTTTACATCAAAGCCCTGAGAAGATAGTTGCAAATGTGTTACAAAATTGCCAAATTGGCTAAAACACCTTGTTAACTGGGGAATGCTTTAATTCATTCATTTGCCACTTTCTACTCACATCCATTGATGGAAAATGTTGAAAACCAATTTATTTCATGGTGCTTTGTTGTTTGGTAACACTTATTTGTTTGAACATTTAAACCATGAAAAGTTAATTGCAATTGTATCAGAAAGGACCCAAATTGACGAAATCAGAGCGGTGAACCTTGATGGCATCAAATCATTCATTTGCCACTTTCTACAATTAAACTTTGTAGTAAACTGTTGAAAAATGATTCGAACTATGTAGTTCATGCTTCTGAGTTGTTTGGTTAAATTGATTTTATTGTAAGTCGAAACACTGAGAAGATCATTGTAATTGTATCACAAATCTGCCAAATTGTCTAAATCACCGCATCGACGAGAGACTGCACGAATTATCTCATTTGACACTTCCTACACATATCCTACACATGTTGGAACATGTTGTAAAACAACTTATATCATGGATGTCATGGTGCTGAGTTGTTTAGTTTTGGTTATTTGATTGTACATCAAACCCCTGAGAAGATATTTGCAATTGTGGCACCAAACTACAAAATTGGCTAAAACTCCTTGTTAAATGGCGAATGCATTAATTCATTCATTTGTCACTTTCTACTCACATCTTTTGTTGGAACATGTTGTAAACCAATTAATTTCATGTATTTCATGGTGCTGTGTTGTTTGGTAACACTTATTGATTGTACATTTAATCCAGGAAATGTTAATTGTAATTGTGTCACAAAGGTACCCAACTGGCGAAATCGCAGCCCTTAAAGGTGATGGCATCAAATCATTCACTTGCCACTTCCTACAAATAAACTTTGTAGTAACTTGTTGAAAAATAATTCAAACTTCTGAGTTGTTTGGTTAATTTTATTTTAGTCTAATTCGAAACCCTGAAAAAATAATTGTAATTGTATCACAAAACTATCAAAACGGCTAAAACACCGCGTTGACCAGAGAATGCATGAAATCATTAATTTGCCAACATTCCACATATAACTTTCGTAGGAAAATGTACAAAATCAACTTATATCATGGATTTACTGGTGCTGACTTCTTTAGTTTTATCTCTTTGATTGTACATCTCAACCCTGAGAAGATATTTGCAACGTTGTCACAAAACTACCAAATTGGCTACAACACCTTGTTAAATGGGGAGTGCTTTAATTCACTCACTTGCCACTTTCGACGCACAACCTTTGTAGGAACATGTCGAAAAACAATTTATTTGCTGTATTTCATGGTGCTGAGTTGTTTGGTTGATTGTACATCTAAACCATGAGAAGTTAATTGCAATTGTATCACAAAGGTACCAAACTGGCGAAATCACAGCTTTGAAAGGTGAAGGTATCAAAACATTGATTTGTCACTTTCTAAAAATAGACTTTGTAGTAACCTGTTGAAAAATAATTCAAACTATGTAGTTCATGATTCTGAGTTGTTTAGTTAAATTTATTTTATTGTGTCGAAACCCTGAGAAGATAATTGTAATTATATTAGAAACACTACCAAATTGTCTAAAACAACGCATTGACTAGAGAATGAATTAATTCATTCATTGGACACTTTCGACACATAACCTTTGTAGGAATATGTTGGAAAACAGCTTATATCACGGATTTCATGGTGTTGAGTTGTTTAGTTTTGGTTATTTGATTGTTCATCTAAACTCTTAAAAGATAGTTGCAATTGTGTCACAAAACTACCAAATTGGCTAAAACACCTTGTAAAATGGGGAATGCTTTAATTTATTCATTTGCCACTTTCCAGGCACAGCCTTTTTGGAAAATGTTGAAAAACAATTTATTTGATGTATTTCATGGTGCTGAATTGTTTGATAACACTTATTTGACTGTACATCGCAATTGCAATTGCAGTTAATTGCAATTGTATCACAAAGGTACCAAATTGGCGAAATCACATCGCAAAACGGTGATGGCATCAAATGATTCATTGGCCACTTTCTATAAATAAACTTTGTAGTAACTTGTTGAAAAATAAATAAAACCATGTAGTTCATGCTTCTGAGTGGGTTGGTTATTTTCTTTATTGTAAGTCGAAACCCTGAAAAGATAAGTGTAATTGTATCACAAAACAACCAAATTGGCAAAAACACAGCGTTGAGCAGAGAGTGCATGAATTCATACATTTACCACTTGCTACACATAACATTTGTAAAGAAAAGTTCATTGCAATTGTATCACAAAAGTATCAAATTGGCGAAATCACAGCGCTGAACGGTGATGGCATCAAATCATTCATTTGCCACTTTCCACAAATAATCTTTGATGAAACTTGTTGAAAGATAATTCAAACTATGTAGTTCATGCTTCTGGGTTACTTGGTTAAATTTATTGTATAGTAAGTCGCAACCCTAAAAAGATAATTGCAATTGTATCACAAGACTACGACATTTGCTAAAACAACGCGTTGACTTGAGAATCATGAATTCATTCTTTTGCCACTTTCTACACATAACCTTTGCAGGAAGATATTGAAAAAAAACTTATTTCATTTATTTCATGGTGCCGACTTGGTTAGTTTTATTTCTTTGACTGTACACATAAACCCTGAGAAGAGAGTTGGAATTGTGTTACAAAACTACCAAATTGGCTAAAACTCCCTGTTAAATGGGGTATGCTTTAATTCATTTGTTGGAAAATGTTGAAAAACAATTTTTTGATGTATTTCATGGTGCTGAATTGTTTGGTAACACAGAACATCGAAACCATGAAAAGTTAATTTTAATTGTATCAGAAAGGTACCAAACTGACGAAATTACAGTGCTGACCGGTGATGGAATCAAATCATTTATTTACCACTTCCTGCAAATAAACTTTGTAGTAACGTTGAAAGATAATTCCAACTCTGTAGTTCATGCTTCTGAGTTGTTTGGTTAAATGTATGTCATTGTAAGTCGAAACCCTGAAAAGATATTTGTAATTGTATCACAAAACTACCAAATTGGGCAAAGAAACACCGCGTTGACTAGAGAATTTATGAATTCATTCATTTGCCACTTTCTACACATAATCTTTTCGGTAACTCCTGAAAGCCAGCTTATTTGATGTATTTCATCGTGATGAGCTGTTTATTAACATTTATATTATTGAACAACAAAACACTGCTAAGTTTGTTTGAAATTCATTCGCAAAGATTCCAAAATTTGCTGAGACGGCGTTTTGAATAGAGAATGCCTCAAATCATTCTTTTGTAACTTACTACACCTACACAATGCAGTAACTTGAAGAAAACCTCTTTATTTTATGTATTACGTGGTGCTGACTCGTTTAATATCATTCATTTGATTCGGCAAATTTAATCAGCTAAGTGTACAGATATTGAATGACAAAAACTTGATTCATTGATTTACCACTTTCTACACGGAACCTTTGTAGGAACATGTTGAAAAATAACTTATTTCATGTATTTCATAGTGCTGAGTTGTTTAGTTTTAGTTATTTGATTGTACACCTAAACCCTGAGAAGATAGTTGCAATTGTGTCACAAAAATGCCTAACTGGCTGAAACACACTGTTGAATGGGGAATGCATTAATTTATTCATTTGCCATTTCTACGTACAAACGTTCTGGAACTTGTTGAAAAACCATTTATTTGATGTATTTCATGGTGCTGAGTTGTTTGGTAACACTTAATTGATTGGACATCTCAACCATGAAAAGTTAATTGCAATTGTATCGCAAAGGTACCAAATTGGCGAAAACATAGCGTTGAACGCTGATGGCATCAAATCATTCATTTGCCACTTTCTACAAATAAACTTTGTAGTAACTTGTTGGAAAATAATTGAAACTATGTAGTTCATGCTTATGAGTTGTTTGGTTACATTTATTTTATTGTGGCTCGAATCCCTGAAAGGATAATTGTGTGGAAACTACATTATGTGTGGAAACTAGCAAATTGGCTTAAACACCGCGTTGACTGGAGAATGCGTGAAATCATCCATTTTCAACTTTCCACACATAATGTTATCAGAAACCTCTTGAAAAACACCTTATTTTTATCTTTCTACTTCTAGGCAATGGAGTAACTTGATGAAAAACTATTTATTTTATGTATTTCGTGGCACTGAGTCGTGTGATATCATTTATTTGATTGTGAAACTTAATCAGAAAAGTATATAGATATTGTATCACAAAACTTGCCAGTAGGCTAACTCAGCGTTTTGAAAGGAAAATGCATTAGTAAGTGAATTTGACAGTTTCTACACACAACCTTTGTAGGAACATGTTGAGGAAGAACTTAATTCATGTATTTCATGGTGCTGGGTTGTTTAGTTCTATTTATTTGATTTTACATCTAAACCCTGAGATGGGAGTTGCAGTTGTGTCACAAAACTACCAAATCGTCTGAAACGCCTTGTTGAATGGGGAATGCATTTGCCATTTTCTACGCACAACCTTTGTAGGAACATGTTGCCTTTTTCTACGCACAACCGTTGTAGGAACATGTTGAAAAACAATTTATTTGATGTGTTTCATGATGCTGAGTTGTTTGGTAACACCTACTTGTTTGTACATCGAAACCATGAAAAGTTAATTGCAATTGTATCACAAAGGTACGAAATTAGCGAAATCACAGCGCTGAACAGTGATGGCATCAAACCATTCATTTTCTTCTTTCTACAAATAAACTTTGTAGTGACTTGTTGAAAAATAATTGAAACTATGTAGTTCATGATTCTGAGTTGTTTGATTAAATTTATTTCATTGTACGTCGAAACCCTGGAACGATCATTGTAATTGTATCACAAAACTACCATATTGGCTAAAACACCGCGTTGACTAGAGAATGCATGAAATCTTTCATTTGCCACTTACTACACATAATGTTTTCGGAAACTTCTTGAAAATCACCTTATTTGCTGTATTTCATTGTGCTGAGATGTTTATTAACTTTTATATAATTGTACAACAAAACACGTGAAAGTTTGTTTGAAATTGTTTCGCAAAGATTCCAAAATTTGGTGAAACGGCGTTTTGAATAGTGAATGTTTCGATTCATTCATTTTTAACTTTCTACACCAACACAATGCAGTAAACTGATGAAAATCTCTTTATTTTATGTATTACATGGTGCTCAGTCCTTTGATATCATTTATTTGAATCTGTAATTTAATCAGAAAAGTATATAGATATTGGTTCACAAAACTTGCAAGTAGGCTAACTCAGCGTTCTGAAAGGAGAATGTATCAATTCATTAATTTGCCACTTTCTACTCATAGCCTTTGTAGGAACAAGTTGAAACACAACTTTTTTCATGTATTTCATGGTGCAGAGTTCTTTAGTTCTATTTATTTGATTGTACATCTAAAGCCTGAGAAGATAGTTGCAATTGTGTCACAAAACTACCAAATCGGCTAAAACGCCTTGTTTAATGGGGAATGCCTTAATACTTTCATTTGTCACTTTCTACGCACAACCTTTGTAGGAACATGTTGAAAAACAATTTATTTTATGCATTTCATGATGCTGGGTTGTTCGGTAACACTTATTTGTTTGTACATCAAAAACCATGAAAAGTTAATTGCAATTGTATCACAAAGTACGAAACAGTCGAAATCACAGAGCTGAACGGTGATGGCATCAAATCATTCATTTGCCACTTTCTAGAAAGAAACTTTGTAGTAACATGTTGAAAAGTAATTCAAACTATGTAGTTCATGCTACTGAGTTGTTTGGTTAAATTTATTTTATTGTAAGTCGAAACTCTGAAAAGATAATTGTAATTGTATCACAAAACTACCATATTGGCTAAAGCACCGCGTTGACCGGAGAAGGCATGAAATCATTCACTTTCCCCTTTCTATGCATAATATTTTCGGTAACTTCTTGAAAACCACCTTATTTGATGTATTTCAGCGTGTTGAGTTGTTTATTGACATTTACATTATTGTACAGCAAAACACGTGAAAGTTTGTTTGGAATTGTTTCACAGGGATTCCAAAGTTTACTGAAACGGCGTTGTGAATAGAGAATTCCTCAATTCATTCATTTTTAATTTTCTACACCGAGAAAATGCAGTAACCTGATGAAAGCCTCTTTATTTTATGTATTTCGTGGTGCTGAGTCGTTTGATATCATTTATTTGAATCTGTAACTTAACCAGAAATGTATATAGATATTGATTGAAAAAACTTGCAAGTAGGCTAACTCAGCGTTTTGAAAGGAGAATGTATCAATTCATTCACTTGCCACTTTCGACTGATAGACTTTGTAGGAACATGTTGACCAACAACTTATTTCATGTGTTTTCATGGTGCTGAGTTGTTTAGTACTATTTATTTGATTGTACATCTAAACTCTGAGAAGATAGTTGCAATTGTGTCACAAAACTACCAAATCGTCTAAAACGCCTTGTTGAATGGGGAATGCATTAATACTTGCATTTGCCACTTTCTGTGCAGAACCTTTGTAGGAACATGTTGAAAAACAATTTATTTGATGTATTTCATGATGCTGAGTTGTTTTGTAACACTTATTTGTTTGTGCATCTAAACCATGAGAAGTTAATTGCAATTGTATCACAATGGTACCAAATTGGCGAAATAACAGCGCTGAACGGTAATGGCATCAAATAATTCATTTGCCTCTTTTGTTACGGACTCGGTGAAAGTCCCTTTATGATAGAGAGAGAGAGAGAGAGAGAGAGAGAGAGAGAGAGAGAGAGAGAGAGAGAGAGAGAGAGAGAGAGAGAGAGAGGGGGCGTGCTTACGTCAATGAAGATAAAGGACGTAATGACGTTGTTGTAGTCGAAGGAAGAGAGAGAGAAAGAAAAGGGAGAGAGACACCAGCCTGCTGGTTTCTCTATCGATGGATGAGAAACAATCACCGTGTCTGCCATTGAAATCCATGTATGGAAATTGGAAGTAATCAGGTGTTCACTTTGTTGTCGACCTGTAGAAGGAAACGGGTATTTGTTTGGACGACCACGATTCGGATGTTGTTCGGGGTGAGGAAGTCACTACCGAGTCAACACTGAGGTGTTGTTTTAGTTTCATCGTGGAACATTTGGATTTCATAATTACTCTCCCTATGTTTTCTATATCTACGTCTGATCTTCAGACAATGGTGGTTGTTGAAGAAGCCTTTGCTCATGTTTCACCTTATGGCTTGCGGAACTGAACTTTAAGAACCATTCCTGGACTTGGAGTTTGGGACTTTGCCACACACACACGAAGAGGTTCGGTTTTAGGGTTAATGTTCAAGGTTTAACATTTTTGAATTCTAACATACTAACATTTTTACTTTTATTTTTCGTATTATCATAATTAGTGATCAATAAAATAGTTTTTAACAGTGAATCATGACTCAGTGTGTTTCTTTTGTTGCTGGTTCGTAACAATATTGGGGGCTCGTCCGGGATCTAACCCAAAGATTGAGTGTCGTCTGGGATTGTTCCTCAGATTGAAGAGATTCGTTCGGGATTCAATCCAAAGATTCTTTTTAATTGGCTTGTGTGTGTGGAAGCCGGCAGCAATGGATATTTAGGCATTTTTGGAGTCACCGACCCTAAAGGGATTGGAGCTGGCGAAAAAGGATGATTTGGTAAAGATTGCTACAAGGGTAAACCTTAAACCAGTAAAGCCGTCTATGAGAAAAACATTTATTTGTAGAAAGATAGTTGACTATTATTTGGAGAAGGAAGTGTTTGAGGTGAGAAGGTTGTCGAGTTTCCTAATATTAAACCAGTGATTTCTGATGTGACTTCTTAACCAGTAGAGTTGGAGGATTTGGAGAAGAGTTAGAACAGTTAGAACAGTTTGCTGGGAGTGAGCCAGAGATTCCTGATAGCCAGGTGCAGATAGCAAAAATGGAGTTGGGACAAACACGAATGAAGTTGGAGTTGGGACAAAAAAAGATAGAGGCCGAACGAAGGAAATTAGAGTTAGAGGCTGAACGAGAGCTAACCCGGTTAAAGGTTGAGGCTGAACGGGAACGAAAGCTAGCTCGGGTGACGTCAGAGGCTGAACGGGAACGGGAACTAATTCGGTTACAGTTTTAGGCAGACGAGAAGGAAAAACAGCGGCAGAATGAGTTAAGAATGAAGCGAAAGAGTTTGGAATCTGATTCTGATGATGGGTTTTTAGCCAACAGAGAGGTTCGATTAGTCCCTCCTTTTGAGGAAGATCAGGTTGATCAGTATTTCCAACATTTTGAAAAGGTTGCTGTGAGTTCAAACTGGCCAAAGGAAGGATGGTGTCTTATGTTACAGAGTGTAATTAAATGTAAAGCTGATTATACCAAGGTAAAACAAGCTGAGTTAAAGGCCTATGAATTGGTACCTGAAGCTTAGAGACAAAAATTTAGAACTTGAAGAAATCTGTAGATCAGACTTATATGGAATTTGCCAATGAAAAGAGAATATGTTTTGAAGGATGGTGCATGGCTAAAAATGTCGATGGGGATTTTCATAAATCGAAAGAATTGATGTTAGTAGAAGACTTTAAAAGATGTGTTCCAGCTGAATTAACAACATATTTAAATGAAAAGGAGGTGGAAACTTTACAAGAAGCTGCTGGGTTGGCAGATAATTATGTTTTAATCCATAAATCCAAATGGGGACAACCTAAAACCTTTCAAAATGTTATAAGGTAAACCGGAGATTAAATTGGGAGGTAATCAAAAAGGGAAGGATGAAAAGAAGCCAGTGCTGGAGAAACCTGTTGAGCGGACTTGTTATTACTGTAAGAAACCTGGCCATGTGATAGCTAATTGTGCCCTGTTGAAAAAAAGGAAGGCAGCTGTGCCCAATGCTTGCTTTCAGCCAATTAAAAATCAAAAAGATTTAGGAGATGTTGTTAAAGATCAGTCCTTGCAAGAGGTAAAAGCTGAAAAGTTGGAGGAGCTGAGAAAGGAATTCCGTTCTTATGTATCAGAAGGTTTTATTTCACTGAATGATGGGTCACCCCAGGTGCCAGTGAAAATCCTTAGAGATACTGGGGCTTGTCAATCTCTCTTGCTACACAGTGTTTTAAATTTTGGTGAAGAAACTGACACTGGTGAGGTAAATCTAGTGCGAGGGGTTACAGGTAAACCATGTCTGTCCCTTTTCACAACGTGATTTTAAAGTCAAAATTCGTAGAAGGACCTGTCGAGATAGGGATAAGATCTAGTTTACCAGTGGAATGAGTTTCTTTGTTATTGGGCAATGACGCTGTAGATGGAGAATTTGTCCCTGAGGTAAGGGTATCGACGAAACCAAGGATTGATGAGTCTGAGAATGATCTAGATGTTTACCCATCATTTGCGGTGACTCGAGCTAGAGCTGAAGAATTAGCCAAGGTCAACAGTCCTGTGCAGTCTGATGTGGATCCCTGTGACAGTCCTAAACAGAAAGAAAATTATGATGCCTTGTCTGAGACTTTTCCGTCTTCACTGGAGACTCAACATCCTTGTAGTGAGCCTGAATTTAAAGATTTGTCTTTGTCGAGTAAGGAGTTTATGGTAGAACAGGCAAAGGACCCTGAGTTGACAGAATTGAAAGAAAAAGCACTCTCATGTGAGGAGATTGAAAAAGTGCCAATTGGATATTATGTCAAAAATGTATTAATGAAGAAATGGAGACCTCCTCATGTACCTGTTAATGAGGAATGGGAAGTTATTCATCAGGTTGTGGT
Organism: Pristis pectinata; assembly: GCF_009764475.1. Classification (NCBI taxonomy): domain Eukaryota; kingdom Metazoa; phylum Chordata; class Chondrichthyes; order Rhinopristiformes; family Pristidae; genus Pristis; species Pristis pectinata. The sequence goes on from NC_067450.1 coordinate 15,672,954, forward strand.
TCCAAAAGTTTATAGGAATGAGATTTTAAATCTGGCCCATTGTATGCCTTTAGGTGGCCATTTTGGTGTGAATAAAACTGTAGGGAAGATATTGAAACAATTCTATTGGTCTGGTTTGAGAAAAGATGTGGTGATGTTTTGTCAAACCTGTCACACATGACATATGGTAGGCAAACCAAATCAAAAACCCCTTATGGCTACGTTGAAGCCAATTCCTGCTTTTGGGGAGCCCTTTTCGAAGGTGATTGTGGACTGTGTTGGCCCATTACCAAAGTCTAAGACTGGAAATCAGTATTTGTTAACCATCATGTGTGCCACCTCTAGATTTCCAGAGCCAATACCCCTTAGAAATATTAAGGCCAAGACAGTCAAAGGCCCTTTTAATTTTTTTTTTACCTTACTTGGTTTGCCAAAAGAAATCCAATCTGATCAAGGTAGTAATTTTATGTCTGATGTTTTTCAACAACTAGTCTATGAGCTGGGAGCAAAGCAGATTGTATCATCTGCATATCACCCAGAATCTCAAGGAGCTCTGGAGAGATTTCCTTCCTTTCTCAAAAATATGCTGAAGAATTATTGCTTTGAAAACAAAAAGGATTGGGACAAAGGTGTTCATTTACTTTTGTTTGCCATTAGAGAATCAATCCAGGAGTCATTAGTCCGTTTGAGCTTGTATTTGGACATAGGGTTAGCGGACCTTTGGAATTGTTAAGAGAGCAATGGGTTAATGAAGAAGTGCACTTGAGTCTGTTGGACAATGTACAAAAAATTAAAAATCGGTTGGAGAGAGTCTGCCAGCTAGCGAGAGAGAATTTGAAAACTAGCCAGATAAGGATGAAGACAAGTTTTGAAAGACGTGCTCAGCCTAGGACATTTACAGTGGGACAAAAGGTGTCAGTATTTTTCCCTAGCCAAAATAATCCTTTGCCATCTCGTTTTTCTGGACCCTATGTTATTGAATCCCAGGTGACTGATTTGACAAATATAATCAAAACACAAGATAGACACAAGAAAACACAACTGTCATGTAAACATGCTGAAGCCTTATTATGAGGGAGATTCAGTTGTGTACATGGTGGATGATATGAAGGTTGTTTCTAGAATGCCTGATGTTGATATTGAGGAAGGCCAATTTAGACCAAATATTGTTCGATCGAAACTAAAAAAAACAAAATATCCTGGAGAACTTTGAAACGAAGTTGGACCATTTACAAGTTTCGCAAAAACAACAGGTGAGAGAATTAATCTTAAAATTTGAAAATCTGTTCCCAGATGTTCCAAACAGAACGTCGATAATTACCCACGATGTTGATGTTGTGGATGCAAAACCAATCAACCAACACCCATATCACGTGAATGTGGAAAAAAGTAAACTTGTTGATCAGGAGGTAAAATACATGTTTGAAAATGATATTATTAGACATTTTACTTTAAACTGGAGTTCGCCCTGTGTTATTGTTCTTAAACCTGATGGAACTGTTAGATTTTGCACAGATTACAGGAAAGTGAATACTGTAACGAAGTCAGATGCTTATCCTATTCCTAGGGTGGATGATTGCATAGACAGAGTGGGAAAGGCAAAATTTCTTACGAAAATTGACTTATTAAAAGGGTACTGGTGTGTTCCATTAACAGATAGAGGAAGGGAGATTTCAGCCTTTGTAACCCCTTCTGGATTGTATGAATATAATTCTTTGCCATTTGGAATGAAAAATGCTCCGGCAACATTTCAGCGAATGAATAATTCAGTGATTCATGGGTTAAAACATACAGATGCCCATATTGACGACTTAGTCACCGGGAATGATACTTGGGAGGATCACATCTTTGCGTCAGAAAGGTTGTTTGAAACACTTTCCGAGGCTAACCTTACAGTTAACTTGGCTAAAAGTGAACTTGGCCATGCCACTGTGACATATCGTGGCTATGTGGTAGGTCAAGGCAAGTTAGCTCCTGTTCAGGCAAAATTTCAAGCGATATCTGAGTTCCCTATTCCCACAGGTACGAAGACTGTTAGAAGATTTTGGGAATGGTTGGATATTATCGAACATTTTGTAAAATTTTGCTGATATTGCTCTTCCCCTAACTAATCTTCTTAAGAATGGAGTAAAGTTTGTTTGGACAGATTCTTGTCAAGAAGCATTTGAGAAGCTGAAAACCATTTTATGCTACCATCCTGTGCTCAAATCACCTGACTTTGAAAAGCCATTTTCGTTAGCAGTAGATGCCAGTGATTAAGCTGCAGGAGCTGTGTTGTTGCAGAAGGGTGACCTTGATGATATTGACCATCCTGTAGCTTAATTTTCAAAGAAATATAATGAGCATCAAAAGAATTTTTCCACAATAGAGAAAGAATTACTGTCGCTTGGTTTAGCCTTGCAACATTGCAGTGTATATGTATGCACCGCTCAGAAACCATTGACTGTGTATACAGATCATAACCCATTGGCGTTTCTGAGCCGTCTCATGATAACTCACATTAAAGGCAAAGATAACGTGATTTCTGATTCTCTTTCCCGATGTTTAAATGGGAAATATATATCTTTACTAATCTGATATTCTGTAATTGTGTAGCAGGATAATTATTAACATTAGTACCAGTATGCGCTGTTAAAATTTTTCTTGGAAAAAATTCTTTTTAGGTGGGATGTGTTACGGACTCGGTGAAAGACCCTTTAAGATAGAGAGAGAGAGAGTGAGAGTGTGTGTGTGTATGTCTGTGTGTATACGTGTGTGTGTGTGTGTGTGTGTGTGTGTGTGTGTGTGTGTGGAGGGGGGCGTGCTTTCGTCAATAGAAGATAAAGGACGTAATGACGTTGTTGAATAGGTCAGTCGAAGGGAGAAAGAGAGTGATAAGGGAGAGAGACACTAGCCTGCTAGTTTGTCTATCGATGGATGAGAACCAATAACTGTGTCTACCTTTGAAATCCATGTATGGAATTTGGAAGTAATCCAGTGGAGTTCATTTTGTTGCTGACCTGTAGAAGGAAACAGGTATTTTTGTCGACGACCACGTTTCGGATGCTTTTTGGGATGAGGAAGTCATTACCGAGTAAACATTGAAGTGTCGTTTGTGTTCCATCGTAGAACATGTGGATTTCGTAATTGCTCTCGCTATGTTCCCTACATCTACGTCTGATATTCAGACAACGGTGGTTGTTGAAGAAGCCCTGGCTCATGTTTCACCTTATGGCGTGCGGAACTGAACTTTAAGAACCATTCCTGGACTTGGAGTTTGGGACTTTGCCAGACACACACGAAGAGTTTAGTTTTGGGGTTTAATTTTGAAGGTTTAACATTTTTGAATTCTAACATACTAACATTTTTACTTTTATTTTTCGTATTATCATAAGTAGTGATTAATAAAATAGTTTTAAACGCAGAATAATGACTCATTGTGTTTCTTTTGTTGCTGGATCGCAACACTTTCTACAAATGAACTTTGTAGTCACTTGTTGAAAAATAATTCAATAATGTAGTTCATGCCTCTGAGTTGTTTGGTTAAATTTATTTTATTGTAAGTGGAAACCCTTAAAAGATAATTGTAATTGTATCATAAAACTGCCAAATTGGCTTAAACACCGCGTTGACCAGAGGATGCATGAAATGATTCATTTGCCTCTTTCTACACATAATCTTTCCGGCAAATTCTTGAAAACCACCTTATTTGATGTATTTCATCGTGCTGAGTTGTTTATTAAGATTTTTATTATTGTACAGCAAAACACGTGAAATTTTATTTGAAAATGTTCGCAAAAATTATAAAAATTGCGGAAACAGCGTTTGCATTAGATAAATGCCTCAATTCATTCATTTTTAACTTTCTACACCTACGCAATGCAGTAACGATGAAAAACCCTTTATTTTCTGCATTTAGTGATGCTGAGTCGTGTGATCTCATCTATTTGATTCTGCAAATTAATCAGAAAGATATATAGATATTGGATCACAAAACTTGCAAGTAGGCTAAATCAGCGTTTTGAAAGGAGAATGGATCAATTCATTCATTTGCCACTTTCTACACATAACCTTTGTAGGAACATATTGAAAAACAATTTATTTTATGTATTTCATTGTGCTGAGTAGTTTACTTTTATCTATTTGATTGTACATCTCAACCCTGAGAAGATAGTTGCATTTGTGTCACAAAAGTACCAAATTGGCTAAAACGCCTTGTTGAATGGGGAATGCTTAAATTCATTCATTTGCCACTTTCTACGCACAATCTTTGTGGGAACATGTTGAAAAACAATTTATTTGATGTATTCCATGGAGCTCAGTTGTTTGGTAACACTTATTTGATTGTAAGTCTAAACCTTGAAAAGTAAATTGCAATTGTATCACAAAAATACCAAATTGGCGAAATCAGAGCGCTGAACGGTGATGGTATCAAATCATTCATGTGACACTTTCTACAAAGAAACTTTGTAGTAAACTATTGAAAAATAATTCAAACTATGTCGCTCATTCTTCTGAGCTGTTTGGTTAAATTTATTTTTTTGTAAGTCGAAACCCTAAATAGATAATTGTAATTGAATCACAAAACTACCAAATTGGCTAAAACACTGCGTTGACTGGTGAATGCATGAATTCATTCATTTGCCACTTTCTTCTCAGAGTCATTTCGGTAACAGCTTGAAAACCATCTTATTTGATGTATTTCATCGTGCTGAGTTGTTTATATACACACATATATTTTTGTCTCGCAAAACACGGAAAAGTTTGTTTCAAATTGTTTAGCAAAGATTCGATTATTTGCTGAAACGGCTTTTGAATAGAGAATGCCTCAATTCATCAGTTTTAACGTTCTACACCATCACAATACAGTAACTTGATGAAAACCTCTTTATCTTATGTATTTAGTGGTGCTGAGTGGTTTTATATCATTTATTTGATTCTGCAACATAATCAGAAACGTATATCGATATTGGATCACAAAACTTGCAAGTGGGCTAACTCAGCGCTTTGAAAGGAGAATGGATCAATTCATTCATTTTCCACTTTCTACACATAACCTTTGTAGGAACATGTTGAAAAACAGAGTATTTTATGTATTTCATTGTGCTGAGTAGTTTAGTTTTATCTATTTGATTGTACATTTCAACCCTGATAAGATAGTTGCAATTGTGTCACAAAACTAAAAAATTGCCTAAACGCCTTGTTGAATGGGGAATCCTTAAATTCATTCATTTGCCACTTTCTACACACAAACTTTGTAGGAACATGTTGAAAAACAATTTATTTGATGTATTTCATGGAACTCAGTTGTTTGGTAACACTTATTTGATTGTACGTCTCAACCATGAAAAATAAATTGCAATTGTATCACAAAGGTACCAAACTGGCGAAATCACAGCGCTGAACGGTCATGGCTACTTTCTACAAAGAAACTATGTAGCAACTTGTTGAAAAAATAATTCAAACTATGTAGTTCATGCTTCTGAATTGTTTGGTTAAATTTATTTTATTGTTAGTCGAAACCCTGAGAAGATAATTGTAATAGTGTCACAAAACTACCAAATTGGCTAAAACACCGCAATGACTGGAGAATGCATGAATTCATTCATTTGCCACTTTCCACACATAATCATTTCAGAAACATCTTGAAAACCACCTTATTTGATGTATTTCATCGTGCTCCGTTTTATACTATCATTTATATTATTGTCCCGCAAAACACGGTAAAAGTTTGTTGGAAATTGTTTAGCAAGGATTCCAAAATTTGCTGAAAAGGCGTTTTTAGACAATGCCTCAATTCATTCATTTTTAACGTTCTACACCACCACAACTCCGTAACTTGATGAAAACCACTTTATTTTATATATTTCGTGGTGCAGAGTCGTTTCATATCACTTATTTGATTCTGTAACTAAATCAGAGAAGTATATAGATATTGTATCACAAACCTTGCAGGTCGGCTAAATCAGCGTTTTGAAAGGAGAATGGATCTATTCATTCATTTGCCACTTTTTACACATAGCCTTTGAAGGAACATGTTGAAAAACAACTTATTTTATGTATTTCATGGTGCTGAGTAGTTTAGTTTTATCTATTTGATTGTACATATCAACCCTGAGAAGATAGTTGCAATAGTGTCACAGAAGTACCAAACTGGCTAAAACGCCTTGCTGAATGGAGAATGCTCAAATTCATTCATTTGTCACCTTCTACGCAGAATCTTTGTAGGAACATGTTGAAAAACAATTCATTTGATGTATTTCATGGAGCTCAGTTGTTTGGTAACACTTAATTGATTTAACGTCTAAACCATGAAAAGAAAATTGCAATTGTATCACAAAGGCACCAAATTGCAGTAATGACAGCGCTGAAAGGGGATGGCATCAAAGCATTCATTCGCCACTTTCTACAAAGTAACTTTGTAGTAACTTGTTGAAAACTAACTCAAACTACGTAGTTCATGCTTTTGAGTTGTTTGATTAAATTTATTTTATTGTAAGTCGAAACCCTGAAAAGATAATTGTAATTGTATCACAAAACTACCAAATTGGCTAAAACACCGCGATGACTGGAGAATGCATGAATTCATTCATTTGCCACCTTCTACACATAATCTTTCCGTTAACATCTTGAAAACCATCATATTCGATGTATTTCATCGTGCTGAGTTGTTTATTAACATTTATATTATTGTCCCGAAAAACACGGGAAAGCTGGTTTGAAATTGTTTCGCAAAAATTCCAAAATTTGCGGAAATATCGTTTTGAATAGAGAGTGCCGCAATTCATCCTTTTTTTTAACTTTCTACACCTACACAATGCAGTAACTTGATGAAAACATCTTTATTTTATGTATTTCGAGGTGCTGAGTCGTTTGATATCATTTATTTGACTCTGCATCTTAATCAGGAAAGTATATAGATATTGGATCACAAAACTTGCAAGTGGGCTAACTCAGTGCTTTGAAAGGAGAATGGATCAATTCATTCATTTGCCAATTGCTGTGCACAAGCTTTGTAGGAACATGTAGAAAAACAATTTATTGGATGTAGTTCATGGAGCTCAGTTGTTTGGTAACACTTATTTCATTCTACGTCTAAACCATGTAACGTAAATTGCAATTGTATCACAAAGGTACGGAAGTGGCGAAATCACAGCGCTGAACGGTGATGGCATCAAATCTTTGATTTGTCACTTTCTACAAGAAAGCCTTGTAGTAACTTGTTGAAAATTAATTTACAATATGTAGTTCATGCTTCTGAGTTGTTTGGTTAAATTTATTTTATTGGAAGTCGAAACCCTGAAAAGATAATTGTAATTGTATCACAAAACTACCAAATTGGCTAAAACACCGTGATGACTGGAGAATGCATGAATTCATTCATTTGTCACTTTCTGCACATAATCATTTCGGTAACATCTTGAAAACCACATTATTTGATGTATTTCATCGTGCTGAGTTGTTTATCAACATTTATATTATTGTCCCGCAAAACATCGGCAAGTTTGTTTGAAATTGTTTAGCAAATATTCCAAAATTTGCGGAAACGTCGTTTGAATAGACAATGCCTCAATTCATTCTTTTTTTAAAATTTTCTACACCTACACAATGCAGTAACTTGATGAAAACATCTTTATTTTATGTATTTCTTGGTACTGAGTCGTTTGATATCATTTATTTGACTCTGCGTCTTAATCAGCAAAGTATATAGATATTGGATCATAAAACTTGCAAGTGGGCTAACTCAGCGCTTTGAAAGGAGAATGGATCAATTCATTCATTTGAAACTTCCTACACATAACCTTTGTAGGAACATGTTGAAAAACAACTTATTTCATGTATTTCATAGTGCTGAGTTGTTTAGTTTTATCTCTTTGATTGTACATCTCAACCCTGAGAAGATATTTGCCATTGTGTCATAAAACTACCAAATTGGCTAAAAACTCCTTGTTTAATGGAGAATGCTTAAATCCATTCATTTGCCACTTTATACGCACAAGCTTTGTAGGAACATCTTGAAATTCAATTTATTTGATGTATTCCATGGAGCTCAGTTGTTTGGCAACACTTAATTGATTGTACATCTAAACCATGAAAACTTAATTTCAAGTGTATCACATAGGTACCAAATTGGCGAAATCATAGCGCTGAACGGTGATGGTATCAAATCATTCATTTGTCACTTTCTACAAAGAAACTTTGTAGTAACTTGTTGAAAACTAATTCAAACTATGTAATTCATGCTTCTGTTCGGTTAAATTTATTTTATTGTAAGTCGAAACCCTAAATAGATAATTGTAATTGTAGCACAAAACTACCAAATTGGCTAAAACACCGCGTTGACTGGTGAATGCATGAATTCATTCATTTGCCACTTTCTACACAGAATCATTTCTGTAACATGTTGAAAACCACCTTTGAATACACAAAGCCTCAATTCATTCATTTTTAACGTTCGACACCACCGCAATGCTATAACTTGATGAAATCCTGGTCACTTTATGTATTTCGTGGTGCTGAGTAGTTTCATATCATTTATTTGATTCTGCAACTTAATCAGAAAATTATATAGATATTGGATCACAAAACCTGCAAGCAGGCTCAGTCAGCGTTTTGGAAGGAGAATGGAACAATTCATTAATTTGCCACTTTCTACACATAACCTTTGTAGTAACATGTTGAAAAACAACTTATTTTATGTATTTCATGGTGCTGAATAGTTTATTTTTAACTATTTGATTGTACATCTCAACCCTGAGAAGATAGTTGCAATTGTGTCATAAAACTACCAAAATGGCTAAAACGCCCTGTTGAATGGGGAATGCATTAATTCATTCATTTGCCACTTTCTACGCTCAAGCTTTGTAGGAACATGTTGAAAAACAATTTATTTGATGTATTTCGGTAACAGTTATATGATTGTACATCTGAACAATGAGAAGTTAATTGCAATTGTATCACAAAGCTACCAAATGGCAAAATGCGCAGCGCTAAACGGTAATGGCATCAAATCATTCATTTGCAACTTTCTACAAATAAACTTTGTAGTAACTTGTTGAAAAATAATTCAAACTATGTAGTTCATGCTTCTGAATTGTTTCGTTAAATCTACGTTATTGTAAGTCGAAACCCTGAAAAGATAATTGTAATTGTATCACAAAACTACCAAATTGGCTTAAACACCGCGATGACTGGAGAGTGCATGAATTCATTCATTTCCCACCTTCTACACATAATCTTTTCGTTAACATCTTGAAAACCACCATATTCGATGTATTTCATCGTGCTGAGTTGTTTATTAACATTTATATTATTGTCCCGCAAAACACGGGAAAATTTGTTTGAAATTGTTTCGCAAAATTTCCAAAATTTGCGGAAAAGTCGTTTTGAATAGAGAATGCCCCAATTAATTCTATTTTTAACTTTCTACACCTACACAATGCAGTAACTTGATGAAAACATCTTTATTTTATGCATTTCTTGGGGCTGAGTCGTTTGATATCATTTATTTGAATCTGCATCTTAATCAGGAAAGTATATAGATATTGGATCACAAAACTTGCAAGTGGGCTAACTCAGTGCTTTGAAAGGAGAATGGATCAATTCATTCATTTGCCAATTTCTACCCATAACCTTTGAAGGAACATGTTGAGAAACAACTTATTGCATGTATTTCATAGTGCTGAGTTGTTTAGTTTTATCTCTTTGATTGTACATCTCAACCCTGAGAAGATATTTGCAATTGTGTCATAAAACTACCAGATTGGCTAAAACGCATTGTTGAATGGGGAATGCTTAAATTCATTCATTTGCCACTCTCTACGCACAAACTTTGTAAGAACATGCTGAGAGACAATTTATTGGATGTATTTCATGGTTCTGAATTGCTCGGTAACAGTTATATAATTGTACATCTAAATCATGAAAAGTTAATCGCCATTGTATCACAAAGGTACCAATTTGCCGAAGTCACAGCACTAAACGGTGATGGCATCAAATCATTCGTTTGCCAATTTCTTCAAAAAAAAACTTTGCAGTAACTTGTTGAAAAATAATTCAAACTATGTAGTTCGTGCTTCTGAGTTGTTTGGTTAAATTTATTGTATTCTAAGTCGAAACCCTGAAAAGATAATTTTAATTGTATCACAAAACTATCAAATTGGCTAAAACACCGCGATGACTTCAGAATGCATGAACATATTCATTTGCCACTCTCTACACATAATCATTTCGGTAACATCTTGAAAACCGCTTTATTTGATGTATTTCATCGTGCTGGGTTTATTATTAACATTTGTATTATTGTCCCGCAAAACACAGGAATGTTTGTTTGAAATTGTTTAGCAAGGATTCCAAAATTTGTGAAAATTATGTTTTGTATAGAGAATGTTTCAATTCATTCTTTTTTTTAACTTTCTACACCTACACAATGCAGTAACTTGATTTAAAACTCTTTATTTTATGTATTTCGTGGCACTGTGTCATTTGATATCACTTATTAGATTCTGCAACTTAATTAGAAAAGTATATCGATATGGATCACAAAACTTGCAAATAGGCTAAATCAGCGTTTTGATTGGAGAATGGATCAATTCATTAATTTGCCACTTTCTACACATAACCTTTGTAGGAGCATGTTGAATAACAACTTATTTTATGTATTTCATGGTGCTGAGAAGTTTAGTTTTATCTATTTCATTGTACATCTCAACTCTGTGAAGATAGTTGCAATTGTGTGATAAAACTTCCAAATTGGCTAAAACGCCTTGTTTAATGGGGAATGCTTAAATTCATTCATTTGCCACTTTCTACGTACAAGCTTTGTAGGAACATGTTGAAAAACTATTTATTTGATGTATTTCATGGAGCTCAGTTGTTTGGTAACACTTATTTGATTTTACGTCTAAACCATGTAAAGTAAATTGCAATTGTATCACGAAGGTATGAAAGTGGCGAAATCACAGCGCTGAACGGTGATGGAATCAAATCATTCATTTGCCATTTTCTACAAAGAAACTTTGTAGTAACCTGTTGAAAAATAGTTGAAACTATGTAGTTCATTTTTCTGAGATGTTTGTTTAAATTTATTTTATTATAAGTCGAAACTCTGACAAGATAATTGTAATGGTATCACAAAACTACCAAATTGGCTAAAACACCGCGATGACTGGAGAGTGCATGAATTCATTCACTTTTCACTTTCTACAATAATCTTTTCGGTAACTTCTTGAAACCACCTTATTTGATGTATTTCATTGTGCTGAGTTGTTTATTAACATTTATATTATTGTCCCGCAAAACCCGGGGAAGTTGGTTTGAAGTTGTTTCTTAAAGATTCCAAAGTTTGATGAAACGGCGTTTTGAATGGAGAATGCCTCAATTCATTCATTTTTAAGGTTCTACTCCTAAACAATGCTGTAACTTGATGCAAAATCTCTTTATTTATTTGATTCTGCAGCTTAATCAGAAAAGTATATAGTTATTTGATCAAAAACTTGCAATTGGGCGAAATCATCGTTTTGAAAGGAGACTGGATCAATTCATTCATTTGCCACTTTCTTCACATAATCATTTCGGTAACATCTTGAAAACCACCTTATTTGATGATTTTATCGTGCTGAGTTCCTTATTAACATTTACATTATTGTCCCGCAGAACACTGGAAAGTTGGTTTGAAATTGTTTAGCAAAGATTCCAAAATTTTTGGAAACGTCGTTGTGAATAGTGTGTTACGGACTCAGTGAATGTCCCTTTAAGATTGTGTGTGTGTGTGTGTGTGGGGGGGGGGGGGGGCGTGCTTACGTCAATAGAAGATAAAGGACTTAATGACGTTGTTGAAGAAGTCAGAAGAAGAAGAGAGAGAGAGAGAGAGAAGGGAGAGAGACACTAGCCTGCTAGTGTTCTCTATCGATGGATGAGAAACAATAACTGTGTCTGCCACAGAAATCCATGTATGGAAATTGGAAGTAATCTGGTGGAGTTCACTTTGTTGCTGACCTGTAGAAGGAAACAGGTATTTGTGTGTGGACGACCACGATTCGGATGCTTTTCGGGGTGAGGAATTCACTACCGAGTAAACACTGAAGTGTCGTTTGGGTTCCAGCGTGGAACATTTGGATTTCGTATTTACTCTCTCTATGTTTCTCTACGTCTACGTCTTATCTTCGGACAACGGTGGTTGTTGAAGAAGCCCTTGCTCATGTTCCACCTTATGGCTTGCGGAACTGAACTTTAAGAACCATTCCTGAACTTGGAGTCTGGGACTTTGCCACACACATACGAAGGGTTTAATTTGTGGGGTTAACGTCCAAGGTTAACGTTTGAATTCTAACATACTAACATTTTTACTTTTATTTTACGTACGGTCATAAGTAGTGATTAATAAAATAGTTTCTAACACTGAATCATGCTCAGTGTGTTTCCTTTGTTGCTGGTTCGTGACAAGTGCCATTGGGGCGTTGAATTACTTCTGAATCTTGTATCCAAAAAATAAATATCTAATATTGATTGCCCAATAATATAATGTAAAGTTAAGCAAGTCCATACAACTATCCTTTTTCAGTATTTGTTAATATTTCTTACTTAGCATTGGGTTTTTATTCTGCCAAATATATGAAAGAATTCTAGAATCAATTGTATCAAAAAATTATTTCGCAACCAAAGTTGGAATCGCTTGAAATAAATACAAAAGTTTTGGTAAAATATTCATCTTAACCGCACTAGTTCGGCCTACCAATGATAGAGACAGTGTGGACCATTTACAAAATAATTGTTTAACATGGTCGATTAAAGGTAGTAGATTCGCTTTAAATAAGTCCTTATGTTTCTTGCTAATTTTAACACCTAAAAACATAAAATAGTCAGTTACCAATCTAAAAGGTAATTGGCTATAAATTGGGATTTGCATATTTAATGGAAAAAGTTCACCCTTATTAAAATTTATTCTATAGCCAGGAAAAAAACACTAAACCGATCTAATAGTGATAGTACTCCGGGGATAGATTCCTCCGGATTAGAAATATTAAAGTAACAGTTCATCTGCGTAAAGAGATATCTTATGAATCTTCTGTCCGCGAGTAATACCACATATATTTGAAGAATCCCAAAGTGCAATAGCCAAAGGTTCTAAAGCAATATCAAATAATGAAGCGCTTAACGGGCAGCCCTGTCTAGTACCTTGAAAAGACCTAATCAAAGAAGATCTTTGATTATAAGTAAGTATTGAAGCCATAGGTGCATAATAAATGAGTTTAATCGTAGATATAAATTTAGGACTAAAATTGAATTTTTGAAGTTTGCTGAGTAGATATTCCCATTCGACTCTGTCAAACGCCTTTTTAGCATCTGGTGAATCAACTCATTCTGGAATTTGGGATGAAGGGGTATGTATAATATTCATTAATCTCTTAATGTTAAAATGTAGATAACGATTCTGAATAAATCCCGTCTGGTCTTCAGAGATAATTTGCGGAAGAACCTTCTCCAATCTGAAGGCCAATATTTTGGAAAATATTTTGGAATCTACATTTAATAAAGAAATAGGTCTATAAGATGCACAATCAGTAGGATATTTATCCTTTTTAAAGAATTAACGAAATACTTGCTTCACAGAAAGATTGTGGTAGTTCACCCACTGATAGAGCATCTTTAAAAATTTTGGTTGACCAGGGAACAAGAATATCAGAAAAGGATTTAAAAAATTCAGCTGTGAATCCATCAGGGCCGGGTGCTTTACGCGAATTCATTGAACATATTACTTTCTTTATTTCTTCCTTCGATTGGGAACATCTAATATGGAGCGTTGATTTAAAGATAATTGGGGAATCTTCAAATCTCTTAAAAATTCATGTATTAAAGTAGGATCCTCAGGGGATTCTGATTGGTATGAAGAAGAATAAAATTCGTGGAAGGATTTGTTAATTTGAACTTGATCTATCGTGTAGGTACGATCTGGTTTACGAATTTTATTAATCTGACGTTTAGATATAGTAGCTTTCAATTGGTTGGCCAATAATTTACCACATTTGTCACCATGTATATAAAATTGACTTCAGTTTTTAAATAGTAGATTTTCAAGTGAAGATGTTAATAATAACCGATGTTGCAGTTGGAGTTCTGTTCTCTTTTTAAAAAGCTCCAGATTAGGAGTAACAGAATATATTTTATTTGTTTCTTTAATCTTGTCAGCTAATGTACGTATTTCATTATTAGTTCTTTTTTTAATCCAGCGGAATATAAACTAATTTGACCACGGATGTATGTTTTAAACGTATCCCATATTATCCCACTGGAGATTTCTTCAGTAAAATTAGTTAAAAAGAAAAATGAAATCTGTTCTTTAATAAATTGGACGAAATCTAAGTCTTGTAATAGCGAAGGGTTAAATCGCCATTGTCTGACATCAAAGGATGCATCTGGTAATTTAATTGATAATCTCAATGGTGCATGATCAGAAATGGCAATTGCATCGTATTTGCAGTCCGTAGTTTAGTGGAGCTAATCTAGCATCAAAAAAAAATCAATCCTCGAGTAATTATGGTAGACATGAGAAAAGAATGAAAATTCTTAATCAGCTGGGTGTAGAAATCTCCAAACATCTAAAATTCCAGATTCAACTGAAAAGGAATTAATAAAGACAGCGGATTTGTTTGGAAGTGTAGGATTTGACACAGATCTATCCATCGAAGGTTTTAGACAGCAGTCAAAATCTCCACCCATAATCACAGTGTATTCATTTAAATTAGGAAATAATGCAAACAGATGTTTTAAAAAATTCTGGCTTATCTACATTGGGTGCATAAACATTAACCATAACAACTTTTTTTATTAAGAAGTAGGCCAGTAATTAACAAAAATCTACCATTTGGGTCTGATATTGTCTCATGATGGACAAACGAAATTGAGGAGTCTAGAAAAATAGGAACTGCTTTCACCTTTGCTTGTGAATTTCAATGGAACTGTTGACCCCTCCAAAATTTAAAAACAAACGTTGATTATCTTTCTTCCTGGTGTGAGTCTCCTGAACAAAAATGATCTGAGCAGTTAATCTATGAAAAACTTTAACGATCTTCTTGTGCTTAAGCAAATTGTTTAAGCCGTTAATATTCCATGAAATAAAATTAATAGTCTCATCCATTTTAACAGTTTAAAAACATATGGTATGTAAAGGGTTAATCTTGGTAGATACAGAACTTACCTACAGGAAGAAGTAAAAAAGTTCAAAGAGGAAACGGATATGACGACATTTTAGGAAAATTTGTAGTTTAGTCCAGAAGGAAAGAAAACCTAGAAACAGCCATACCGCCTCCCCCAACAACCCGAAAACTGGCCAATAGACAGCCAGAAAGCTACCCTCTATCTGAATTAACCCCAATTCTATTGGTGGCGGTAGTCCAAATTAACAAATATATTAACCACTCATATTCAGACTAAGAATGAAAAAGATAACCTAAACAGAGATATCGAAATAACAACAAAGTTATGCAATTAAAACAGAGCCAAAGAGTCAACATTTAAAGAATTGAGTTTAATCATTATTTCAGAAAGAAAGCAAACGATCAGTCATTTGGTTAAATTCTTAATTATAATAAAAACAAAACATTAAAAATATTAAAAGAAGTCCATCCTAAATCTATTCCCTTAATCTTGAGGCCACGTTCCCCCAGTTCTAGATTCAGCTACCAGAGAAAACACTTTCCTGCCTCTGTCTTATCTGTCCCTTTAATAATTTTATACGTTTCTATAAGATCCCCTCTCATTGTTCTGAATTTCAGAGGTTATAGTCCCAGGCGACTCAATCTCTCCTCATAGGCTAACCCCCTTATCTCCGGAATCAAGCTCCTCTGCACGGCCTCCAAAGCCAGTATATCTTTCCTCGTGCAAGGAGACCAGAACTGCAGGCAGTACTCCAGGTGCGGCCTCACAAATACCCTGTACAGTTGCAGCATAACCTCCCTGCTCTTAAGTTCAATCCCTCCAGCAATGACGGCCAACGTTACATTTTCCTTCTTGATAACCTGTTGGAGCTTCAAACCAACCTCTTGCGATTCATGCACAGGCATTCCCAAATACCTCTGCACAACAGCATGCTGCAATCTTTCACCATTTAAACAATAAATTGATCTTCCATTCTTCCTTCCAAAGTGGATGACTTCACATTTACCAACGTTGTACTCCATCTTCCAGGCACTTGCTCGCTCAATTAACCTTTCTATATCTTTCTGCATACCCTCCGCATCCTCTTCAGAATTTGTTTTGCCACTCAACCACACACTGTTGTGTACAAACAGAACTGCTGTAACAAGTGACTGTTTTCCCGCTGTTACTCGGCTGGTGATCAGTATCAACGACAATGATGTCGTTAACCCTTCCATCTGCGCTTCAGAACAAACACCATGATCCGGAGCTCGATGTGACCCCATGCCGCCAGTTTGTTACATTTTTCACTGTATTTGTTGTTCCTCTGTTTCAGAAGGGAAATAGAGACAAATCAGGAAATGACAGGCCCATGCGCTTTTCTCTGTGGCAGGGAAATTGTGGGATAAGATTCATAGGGATAGGATCCACTTGCACCAGGAAAAGAAGAGAGTTTCTGTGGATAGTCAACATGGACAGCCGGGATCTCCGGTGACCAGCCATTCCAATTCCACTTCCCATTCCCACACTGACATGTCTGTCCACTCCACTGACAAGTTGAGGCCAAACCCAAATTAGAGGTACAACACCTTATATTCCATCTTGGTGGTCTCCAACCTGACGGAATAGACATCGATTTCTCCCGGTAACCTCTCCCCCCGTTCTTCCCACTTTGGGTTCACTCATCACATGGCCTCGTTAACCTTTCTCGTTACCCTACCTGCGCTCAAGACCTGCCCTCACCCACACCTTCATCCCTGTGGTTCTCCACTTCCATCTCTTTACCCCGTGGCCTGTTGCCCTCCCCATTATTCCCTCCTCTTCAGCGCTTCGCCCTTTCCACCTCTCACATCATTCCCACTCCCCGATCAACTTCTGCCCTTAGTGTCCCGATGAAAGTCTCGGCCCGAAATGTCGGCTGTTCATTGCGCTCCGTAGATGCTGCCTGACCTGCTGAGTTCCTCCAGCACTTTGTGTGCGTTGCTCCAGATTTCCGGCGTCTGCAGTCTCTCTTGTGTCTCCATAGAGTTATTCTGGAGAGTCAGCAGGTCTGTGCGAGGGAGGTCAGGCCTAACAATCGTGACTGAGGTTTATCAGGAGGGGACAAGGATGACTGATGGGAGTAGGACAGTGGACAGGGGGTTCACTGAAGCTTTCGACAAGGTCCCTTCATGGCGGGCTGATCCAGAACATCGAGGAACACGGGATCCATGGAGAATTGGCATTTTGGGTTCAAACCTGTTTGGCCAGAAGAGGGAAGGCCGTGATGGAGAGTGTCACACTGACTGGACTTCTGGGACTCGTACTGTTCAGTGGCGTTCAGTGTTGGAGCTCATGCTGTGTGTTACATATAAATTGAGGCAGGTGAGTAACCTGTCTGCGACACATAATTTGGCGGAGTTGTGGAGAGTGAAGGAGGTTGTCAAAGGATTCAGTGGGGCACAGAACAGTTGGGAGAAGGGGCAGAGAAAGGTCAGATGGAGCTTAATGCAGAAACATGTGAGGCGTGCACTTTGCGTGATCAAATGAAAGAGTGTACTGCAAATGGCAGGGCCCTGAGGAACATTGATGTACAGAGGGAACCTGGGGTGCAAGTCCGTATCTCCCAGAATGTGGCAAGATAGGAGGCGCACGGCACACTTGCCGACATCGGTCGGGTGGTGAGTATAAATGTCGGGAAGTCACGCTGCAGCTGTATAAAACTTCAATCAGACCACATCTGGAGAGTTGTATGCAGTTCTGATCTCCCTTTTACAGGAAGGGTGTGGGGGCTTTGGAGAGGGTGCAGAAGAGGTTTACCAGGATGTTCTCTGGATCAGTAACTGTTAGCTAGAGGGAGAGAACGAAGACTTGGGTTGTTTTCGCTGGAGCGACGGAGGAGGAGGGGAACCTGACAGAAGTCTGTACAATAATGAGGGCACAGACATAAAGAAAATCGGAGTCTTTTTCCCAAGGTGGAAAATTCAAATACGATTGTTTTATGTGGCGGGGTAAGTTTAAAGGAGATGGGCGAGGCAGGTTTTGGACACAAAAGGAGGTCGTTGCCTCGGACGCGCTGCCGCGGTAAGTGGTGGAAGCAGATCCGACAGCTTCGTTTCAAAACCATTCAGACAGCCACATGAACAGACAGGAATAAAGGGATGTAGATCATGTGCCGGCTGATGAGATTAGTTCGGACGGGCATCATGGTACAGCACAGACATGGTGGGCCGAAGGAGCTGTCCCCGCACTGTCCTATGTTGCATATTCCCCGACAACTAATCCCGGGCTGCCCCACTCCCCAGTGATGGGAAACCGTCTTCCCGCCGCTGCTTCCTTCCCCCAGAGCCGGACTCTGGGCACTGCCTGCCTGGGACTGTGTGAGCAGGGACATCCTACCTTTTCTATAGCAGCCCCAAGCCCACTGCCTGAGCGGACACTTGCGGTGCGGACGGTGCTGCAGCAGCCCCGGGGACACCAGCTCCTGGGCTCAGGACCCGGCCAATGGGCAACAGCAGGAGCCCACAACTTGCTGCTGCATCTCCTGTCTTTAATGGTTTGCAGGAGGTCGAACGTGAACTGATCCTCTGTGGCTCTGTGATTTGTTCCCCGCTGATGTACTTCACATACAATTGAAAACTTTAACCAGCCGCCAACACATTAATGCGGTGACAGACAGACAACCGCCGAGAGGGAGCCCAATGGGACGTCCAGCACTGAACACGACGTGAACAGGGTTCAGTCCCCGAGCTTCAGCTCCCCACAGCACCTTCCCCTGACGGAACACCCTGCTGTCCCGGTGATTTCACAGACTGGCCAGTTTCCACGCCCCCCACCCTGAGGTGGGCTCAGTGTGGGACCGGGGAACGGCCCACAGTCCCCTTCACTTCCCCTTAGCTCAGGGAGTTAATGACACAGAATTGTGCAATTTATGTTCTGTGCGTTGTCTGAATCCACCTGCGTGTGATGCTGCTGCAGGTTTTCCATTAGACCTATCCTTCCCTGTAGTTGTTCATCTGGCAATAAACCCGACGGGAGCTGGCACAACCCGGGTATGTTGCAGCGGTGATGATCATGTCAAGAGGGTTTAGGGTGATGTGGGCAAGGTGGGTGACTGGGAACAACAGGTCAGCTGGAGTCCAGTGTTGAAAATGTGAGGTCACCCACTTCTGTGGAAGGGACAGAAATACTGAGTGTGTTTAAATGGTGAAGGACTGATATGCAGTATGCAGTGAGGGAGGTCACATGTAGATTGTATTTACTGCAAGATTTACTGGCTATAAGAGCGAAAATGACCCCACACTTGTTATTTAGAGCTTTGTTGAAACTGCACCTGAAATATTGTGGAACATTAGTTCCACAATATTTGCGACAGAGAAATTGCCATGAATATTTACTGGTGTCTAGAATGGTGGGTTTTTAATATATGAAATAATCATGTGGGTTAAGCCTCTGTTTTTAAAGAATTTAGATTCTGTTGGTTACAAAGGGAACTGCTGGAAGAACGCAGTGGGTCAAGCAGCATCTGTGGAGACAAAGGTATAATGGCTGTTTTGGGTCAGACATTTGGATCTGGGATGAGAGAGAAGAAGAAAGATTTGCACAGGTCTGGGGCAGGGGAAGTTGTACACAGGCTGGTAGCTGATGGGTAGACCAGACGGGGAAGTAATGATGGCCAGATTGAACCAGTTGGGGCAGGCAATGAAAAAGGAAAAACTGGATTTTCAAATTTCAGGTAACTCACGCCCTGATGTTCTCCTCCCACACACTCACCTGTGCACTGAGGTTTCTTCTCCCTTTGTTGGCCATTCCCATCCCATCCCATCCACCCACCCGGTTCCATCTGCTCATGATCCTTTCCCCACTGGGTTCCACCTGTCACCTGCCAGTCTCTATCTCTCCCCCTCCACTCCACCCACCCACAAAATGCCACATACTGCAGTCTTGCTGTATCCCTGAGCTCTGATGCAGGGTCTCCATTATTGGTCTGAAATGTCGACTTGCACATTTTGTTTCCACCGATACTGCTTCACCCGAGTTCTTGCACTGTTCTGTTTTGTTTCTTCAGTGCTAGGTGGAATGTGGTTTCGACAGGATTTAACCAATTTAGAGCTTTGTTCTAAAAATACTTTGATAGACTTTTTCGATGATTCTTTGGGTTCACCACTGAGTTCACCACATTTAGTGTATTGTATTCAGTTCTGATAGCCTCTTTATAGGAAGGATGTGGAGGCTTTGGCAGGTTTACCAGGATGCTGCCTGGTTTCGAGGACATGTGCTTTGAGGAGAGGTTAGACATACTGGGGCTGTTTTCTCCAGACCAGAGGCTGAGGGGAGATATTATAGAAGTTTATAAAATTATGAGCGGTATCGATAGAGGAGACGGCCAGTGAGCGGTAAATTCAAAGGAGATGTACGGGGCAGTTTTTTTTAAATACAAAGAGCGGTGGGTGCCCGGAATGCACTGCCTTATGGTGGAGGCAGATGCGACAGAGGCGGTTCAGAGACTGTTAAGCAGATGAATCTGCAGAAAAGTGAGGAACATGGTCAAAGTGCAGGGAAGAGGAGTTAGGTTAATTAGGAGTAATTGATTTAGTTAATTTGACACAATATCGTTGCCTGAAGGACCTGTCCTGTGCTGTACTGTTATGTGTTATATGAAGTCAGCCTTGAACGATTTAAAGTCTCCTTAAAGACCTGTTGTGTGCCCGGCCGTGCCGTGTTGTTGGCGGACTGGGCAGTTGGTGTCTGTTTCGGGCTGGGTCACACATCCCCAGATATTTCTGGGGAGGACTTTACTGCATGGTCTGACTTGGGGCGGCTTTGGTCAATGGATTGCTTATTTTTTTAGTACTTGAATAAATAAAATTTTCATGATATGGTTGCATAAAGAAGGAAACCAAAAGGGTTTCACCACTGAAGCAACACACAGAAAGTGTTCGAAGAACTCTGCAGGTCTGGCAGCATTTATGGAAGGAAATAAACAGCCAGCATTTCGGGTCGAGTTCCTTCATAAGGACTGAATTCAGGATTGTGAGATTGAAATAAATCCCTAATATATTTTTGACAAGGTACGTTAGCAGAAATATTATTGACCTCCGTCTGTGGCTGTGGCACAACTCAATGTTCTGTAAAGCTGGACTGACAGTGGATTTACTGAATGACTGAAAGGTGCGGATAAAAACAAACAATGGATTTGCTTCACACAAGAGACTCCAGATGCTGAAATCTGGAGCCACGCGCTCAAAGTGCTGCAGGAACTCAGCGGGTCAGGCAGCATCTACGGTGGGAAATGAACAGTCGACGTTTCGTGTCCAGACCCTTCATCAGGACTGGAAAGAAAGAGGACAGAAGCTGGAAGGATCTCGGACCGAAACGTCGACTATGCCTTTCCCTCCACTGATGCCGAGTTCCTCCAGCACTTTGTGTCTGTTGCATTGGAATTGCTTCTTCGTGGTTAGAAAATGTGTCAGAATTTCAGAAATTGTTTTTGTCATAACGAAGCTCGGAGGATGTGGTTCAATGTGTTATTTCCTTCCTCAGGTAAGTCAGTGAGTGACTTCTTCAGTTGCCACAGTAACAGCCTGCCTGAGCTGCAGGAAATGTTGCACATTTTGTCACTATCTGGTCACTGCCTCTGGGCAGGGCGTGAGACGGCTCAGGAGCAGATGCAACAGAATGATCGTGGGGCAAACCGACGCTTTGGGGATAGAGTCAATGGAATAGGTTTTGTGTGCAACAGTATGTAGAAGGGAGAACTAAATTACCAGGCGCATTGGGTGGAACACGGTATTTAAATGAGTTTATTTATCATTACACTGGAGTCCAAAATATTTTGCAGCAGTTTAATACCTTTTGTTGATCAAAATAAAGCAGCTGATGTTGGAAAACTGAAATGCGCAGCAGGTCAGACAACATCTGTGGACACTTCCATTTCTGATGATGGGAGTTTCTCTTTGCATAAATGCAGCCTGATGTAATGAGTTTCCAGCATTTTGAGTTTTCACATTGAAAATATTTCGTGATTTTATTTTGCAGCCAGTTGTGCCGAACAAGACCCACACAACAATGTGATAGCAACCAGATGATGTGCTCAATTTAGCTTCCAAAGATTGTTTAAAGTTATGAGGGGGGCGTTAGAGGGAGAGCACTTTTCCACCGTTGGCTGAGTTCGGGACAAGAAGCGCACTGTACTTTCTTTCTTTCTTTTTGAATCTTTTTATTAGTTTCCAAATTAGTACAAATGTTTGTACACGTAATACAAAGAGATCAGGAGAACAATCATAGCAGAGATAATTACAAAGAACAGTAAAATATAAAAAAATCTGTAGATCCCACGATCTCTTCGTAAATGAATAAATATAGAAGAAAGAAAAGAAAAAAAAAGATTTATTGTGTATATAGAAGAAAGCTGAAAATAAGTTCCCAAATCAATAAGAAAAGTGATAAACAATATTTCAAACAAACTGGAAAAAAAAATTAAAAAGACAATAAAGAAAACTGGACTAAAATTTCTCGGTAGAAACAGAGCAATATTATGCCTTCAACTCGTTCCTCTAAGTTGGAACGTTATTAAAAGAGGATCTACATCATGTGAAAATATTGAATAAATGGACCCCAAATATCTTCAAATTTAAGCGAAGGATCAACAGCACCACTACTATTTTTTTCCATGTTTAAACATGATATAGTTTGAGTGAACCACTTATAAGTAGTAGGGGGTATTGGATCCTTCCATTTAAGTAAAATTGATCGTTTGGCCATTAATATAACAAAGCTAATCATACGGTTAGCGGAGGCAGATAAATGGCCAGACTCTATCCGCGGTAATGCAAAAATTGCAGTGATAGGGTGAGGTTGTAAATCAATATTCAATACGGTTGAGATAATGTTAAAATGTCTTTCCAATATTTTACCAAAAGACGACAGGACCAAAATATATGTGTCAGAGAAGCCAGATTCGATTTACATCTGTCACATACAGGATTTATATGGTGATAAAAACAGGCTAGCTTATCTTTTGACATATGGGTCCTGTGAACTACCGTAAACTATATCAAAGAATGTCTGGCACACATTGAAGATGTATTAACTGAATGAAGAATTTTATTCCATGTCTCTGTAGGTAAAAATGTCTGGAGTTCACTTTCTCATTCATTCTTAATTTTGTCCAGTGATTCTTGACGTATTTTCATAATTAAATCATAGATTATTGTTATCAAGCCCTTCTGATAAGGATTAAGACATAAAAGTTTTCCGTAATTTCAGTTTTGTAAGGTGTCAGAAAAGAGGGTATAGTTACTTTTTAAAAAAATTCTGATCTGCAAATATCGGAAAAAGTGTGAGCTAGACAAATTGTATTTGTTAGACAGTTGTCCAAAAGATGAAAAACAGCTATCAATGAATAAATCACGATTCCATATAGAAAAAGCTGAGTCAACTCTGGATGGTTGAAAGAAAAAAATAGATTGAATGGGACTTGAGAAGTTAAATTTATTCAATTCAAAAATTTACGAAATTGAAACCATATTTGGATTGTATGTTTAACTATTGGGTTCGTCATATGTTTACTTAATTTGGCAACCGCAGTGGTTGGCACAGAACTGGAGCTTTCATGGATGTCGTCAAACGATTACTGCGCAGTAATAAACTATAATCACCAGCTAAGTCTACACTCAGTAAATTAGCAAACTAAAGACTGTAACAATGTGGACCATAGGCAGCCATTCTTCTGGAGGCAGATGTGGCTGAATCAGTTCGACAGCTGATTGTTGATAAGAATAATGTTTGCTGGCTATTAAAATTCTTCAAGGGTGACTTGGGTGGAGTTCAAGCGAAAATTGTGGGTGTCCCATTGAAGGGTCCGAACGGCCGGATCCGCTGCATTGTCCCTCCTGTCCTCCAGCCACTGGTGGCGCTGTGGCGACCTCCGGCGTTACGCAGGCGTAGTGCCGAACCGAAGTTTGAGGAGCGGCTGGAACCGACGGACGACGGTTGGGGTGCGGAAGGGGCTTGGCTAAACGGGGAGGGGGGGAGGTGCATTCTAGTTCGGATTGGCGGGGAGACCGTGAGCAGACTTTCAGCGGCAGATGGTGCCGGAAAAGCCCAGGCCGGGCTGTGATCAAAGGATGGATAGTCCCGGGATGCGCTGAAAAGAACCGCACGATCCAGGGGCACAGGCGGGTGGGTGAGCAAAAATACTTGAGATAGAAAATAGCGCACGTACTCCTCCGTGACGGTAAGACCCCAACCTCCTAAGCACAATGTATGAGTCCGTCTTTTTCATTGTGTTTCATATTGCAGGAGTTGGGAATTGGAGCGGGAGACTTTAAAGTCTCAGTGCTAGTAAGTTACGTTATAACATGAATCGGGACGGAGAGAATGCGTGACACTTTAAAAGAGGCAAGTCTCGTTGATTGGCTAGCCATTTAACAGTAGCCAATAAAAAGAGGGTAAGGTCAAGCGGAGCGGCTCATTGTCAGGAGGCATACACAAAAAGTGCTGGAGGAACTCAGCAGATGAGGCAACATCCATGGAGGGAAATAAACAGTCGATGCTTCGGGCCGAGACCCTTCAGTATAAAAGTGGGGAGCTGAGGCTTTGGCGAGGAGGGACTGGTGACGTGCAGGAAAGGGAAGGTCACTCCCGTGGGGCTGTTCCTCCGACCTTCCAGCCACTGGTGGCGCTGTGGGTGTCCTCCAGCGTTGCGCGGGAGCAGGCTTTCTGCGCAGGTGTAGTGCCCCCCTCCCTCCACCCATCGCGGGAACTTGAGGAGCAGGTGGTAGAGAAATTGCTCATGGTGAGAATAATAGGCTTGTGTCATTAGCATTTCACTCGGGGTAGGCAGGATGGTAGTTAGGGCAGTGGAATGCTTCTCCTGCAAAATGTGGGAAGTCAAGGAACCTCAGTCTCTCTGATGACTTCATCTGTGGGAAGTGCACAGGTCTGCAGCTCCTGACAAACTGGGTAAAGGAACTCGAGCTGGGTTTAGATGTTCTCGGGATCATCCAGCATGCTGAGAGCATTCCCCTCAACAGTACCACTGAGGTGGTCACACCGAAGCTGCATGCTTCAGGGTGGGTGATCACCAGGAAAAGTAAAGGTAGTGGGCAGTGAGTGCAGGGTTCCCTAATGGCCATTTCCCTCACGAAGATGTATACCTCTGTGGATAATGTTGAAGGAGATGCTCTTTCAGAGGCCAGCAGCAGGAGCATTCAGGTTTCCGGCACTGTGAGTGGCTCTGATGCTCAGAGGGAAAAGGTACAGCCAGAGGACGATAGTGATAGGAAACTTGATCGTGAAGGAGACAGACAGGAGATTCAGTGGCCACAGAAGAGACGCCAGAATGGTATGCTGCTTCTGGGAGCTAGGGTCAAGGATGTCTCTGAACAGTTGCAGAACATTCTCAAGTGGGAGGGAAAGCAGCCAGAAGTCGTTACAAACATTGATACAAACAATATAGGTAGAACAAGGGATGAGGCCCTGCAGAATAAGAATGGGGAGTTAGCTCAGAAAAGAAGCAGGACCTCCAGATGTCTCTAGTGCCAAGTGCTAGTGAGGGCAGAAATGGAAGGATAGGCCAGGTGAATGTGTAGCTGAGGAGTTGGTGTAGGGGGAAGGAATTCAGGCTTTTTGATCATTGGGGTGACTTCTGGGGAAGGGGTGATCTGTACAAGAGAAACGGGTTGCACCTGAACCAGAGAGGGACCAGTATCCTTCCAGAAAGAAATGCAAGTGCTACACGGGAAGGTTTAAACTGGATTGGCAAAAGGTGGGAATCTGAGCAGAAGCAAGTCATAGGATAAAGCAGTAGACAGAAAGAGCAAGTTTTATAACCAGGATAGCCAAGGGCACAGTAAAAAGAGCGGAAAGAATACTCACGTAAACAGCGTTTATTTTAATTCACGAGGCTTAACAGGTAAGGCAGACAAACTCAGAGTGTGGCTCTGGCTCTGGGGACATGGCTGAGAGAAGGGTAGGACTTCAGCTCAGTGTGCCAGGATACCAATGCTACAAGCGAAGAGAGGGTGTTGTCTTTAGATCAGTGGGGGAAGTAACCGCAGTGCTTAGAGAGACATCCTTACATTCTTGGGGAATTGTCCAGTGAGGCTATATGGGTAGAAACAAGAAGGGGAGGGTCACTCGAGTGGCGTTGTATTCCTCCCCATAGCAGGAACTTGAGGAGCAGGTGTGTAGAGAAGTTGCTGATATTTATAATAGTGGGGGATTTTAATATCCCCAGTATTGACTGGAAGGGACTGGAAGGGATGAAATTTGTGCAGTAAATTCCTGGGGGCCCTACTCTGGAGGGTGCATTACCGAACCTCCTCTTGGGGAAACGAGGCAGGGAGTGGCAGTCAGGGAGCACTTTGGGTCCAGTGATCGTAATTCTATTAGTTTTAAGATAGTGATGGAAAAAGATAGGACAGGTCCACAGGTTCGGGTCCTAGACTGGAGCAGGGCTAACATTCAGGGAATTAGGCTGGATCTAGCAGAGGGTGATTGGATGAGCCTGTTTGAAGGGAAAAGAACAAATGCTAAGCGGGAGGCTTTTCAGAGTGAGATATCAAGAGTCCAGGAACAGCGTGTTCCTGTTAGGGTGAAGGGTAAACCTGGCAAGTTTACAGAACCCTGACTGACGAGAGATGTTGAGGCTGTGGTCAGGTGAAACAAGGCATAAATTGGGCTTAGGAGATCAGGAATAGTGAATCCTCTGATGACTATAAAAAGATTAAGAATGCACATAAGAGGGAGATCAGGAGGGCAGAAAGAGGGCATGAAATGGATCTGGAGGCAAGCTTGAGGAAAATCCCAAGAGATTCTATAACTGTGTGAATAGTAAAAGGGTGGCTAGGGAAAGAGTAGGTCCCCTTAGAGATCAGTAGTGTTGTCTATGTCTTGAGCCACAAGAGATGGGTGGGATTTTCAATGACTATTTCTCCTTGTTATTTACTGAGGAGATAATCATGGTTGCTCAAGAGAGAAGGCAAACATATGTAGATGTTTTCGAGAACATTCATATTACCAGGCAGGAAGTATTTGTAGCCTTACAACGCATTACATTGGATAAATCCCAAGGGTCTGACTCAGGGCATCCTCAGACTTTGTGGGAGGCCAGAGAAGAAATTGTGGATGCCCTTGTGGCGATATTTGCTTCATCGTTAGCCACTGGTGGAATCACTGAAGGCGGATGGTGGCGAATGTTATTTCATTGTTTTAGCAAGGACAAGCCAGGGAACTAACAGGTTGGTCATCCTGACGTCAGTGATGGGGAAGTTACTAGAGTGAATTCTGAGGGACAGGATCTGCCAGCATTTGGATAGAAAAGTTTGATTTGGAGAAGAGCATTGATTTGTGCATGGAAAATCATGGCTGGCGAACCTTTCTGAGTTTTATTTTGAAGAGATAACCGAAAGGGTAGATGTGGCATGGCAATGGATGGTTGGAAGGTTGGGTCCCATGGTTTTCAGGGAGAGCTTGTCCGGTGGATTCAAAATTGGCATGGAGGTAGGAAGCAGAGGTTGTGGTTGAAGGCTGTTTCACAGAATGGAGGCTGGTGACTAGTGGTGTGCGGCAGGAATTGGTGTTGGTATCTTCTTTTTCATTAGTTATATGAATGATTTGGATGCCAAAGCACAAGGCATAATCAGTAAATTTGCGGATGACATGAAATGAGGAGGTGTTGATAGTGAAGAAGGTTATCGTAAATTACAGGGGGTTCTTGATCAGTTTGGTAAGTGGGAAATGGATTTAACTATGGATAAGTGTGAGGCGATACATTGTGGAAAGTCAAACCAGCGTGGAACTTGTACTGTGAATGGTAGGGCACTATGGAGTGTAATGTAACAGAGAGAGACCTCAGAGTACAAGTGCATAGTTGGTTGAAACTGGTGTCACAGGTAGACGGTGGTGAAAAAGGCATTTAGCACGCTGGACTTCAGTCAGGCACTGAGTACAGGAGTTGGGACATTTTGTTACATTCATGGCCAAGAGATCCGTTCTATTTAAATGGCAGGACGTGCACCCTCTACCACATTTCAATGGTTTTCTCAAACTTTAACATGTTTAAACTTAGAAAAAAATAGGAGTGGTACTGTTGATCCTTCACTTAAATTTGAGGAAGCTTGGAGTCCATTTATTCAATATTTCCATCTGATATAAGCTGACATGTTCGAATCCCTTTCAATAACCTTTCAATATAGAGGAGCGGAGCTGACGACAGATAATGTTTTTTTTTAACCGAAGAAGTATCAGTCCGGATATCTTTTGGAAATTTCTGGTTTGCTTTGTTTATTATTACACTTTTCTTTTGACTTGTGGGTTTTCTTTACATATAATCACATTTCTTTTCTTTTTTTTGGTATCATGTTCACTTAGCAAGAGAGCGGGAGGTCCAGATTAATATTGTACTCCTTGTGAGTATAAATATTAACTGTCATTATTATTCTCCCGATCTGTTCGCACCGTGTGTATAATCATTAATGTTATGTACATCAATTTCAATCAATTTGAAATTCAATTAGAAGATTGAAAAAGAAAGAAAGGCATCCAGTTCACCTAAAAATGATAGCATTCTGTTAATTCTCCCCATGATTTTCTGTACCTGTACATTAGCTTATTGTGGATCATGCACCAGGATGCCCCAGGTCCCTCTGCAGCTCCGAATTCTGCAGTATCTCACCATTCAGCTGTTGAATGTTGATAATGTGCTGGTACCAGCGGATCACACAGAAGAGAGCCGGGAGAATGTTGGCTGGGCTGGAAGTTTATTCAACCCGAGATACAAATTTCCCAGCAGTGCACGAATTAACCAGTTTCTCCAATGTGAGGCCCTGGGCCCATTCTGCTGTACCAGAGCTACCCTCACATTCCAGATCACACCCCATACAATGCAACCCAAAACTGGACAGACTTCATTCCCTGAGTGCAAATGGTGCTGTACTTTGCAGTCCAGTCCGAAACTCACATGCAATGTCAGGCTGAAGGTTACATTATAGATCAAAATATTAGATCAATTCGAGCAATATATTGTGTTTTGTTCTGCATTGGGGTAGAGATGGTGTGGGTGGCCGGAAATTCTTGCCCTTTGCCGGTGGGCCAAAAGGAGTTCCGATAAGGAAAAGAACTTCAGAGGATCAGAAAGAGGTACCTTTCCCACACAGAAGGCGATTGAAACCCGGGACACACTTCCTGAGTTGATCTCGGGCGCATCTGATTCGGCAAGGAAGATTAAGCGACGGACGGAGTATTGGTTGATTGAAAAGGTAATCGATGGCTCCCGGATATGGCGGGCCGAATGACCTGTTTATCTGCTGTCCGACCTATGGCACTATAGATACTGCTCTAAAATCAGCGGCATCATTGGTGCTGGTAATGCTATGACGTAATTTAAGTATCAGAAGCAGATAGCACAAAATAGTTTGATAAATAAATGCAGATGAATTATATATAGTGAATAAATTCCAGACTCACTGAGCAAAAATGAAACAAAATTACCTCCAACTCGCACACTGGACCAGAGTACAACAGGTACAAATGGAACCCCACACTTTCACGCTGCACCAGAGACTGAAAGGTACAGAATTAACCTCACACTCTCACACTGTACCAGAGACTGACAGGTGCCGAATGAAACCCACGCTCACACTGTTCCAGAGACTGGCAGGTACAGAATGAACTCCACACTCTCACGCTGTACCGCATACAGACAGGTACAGAATGAACACGACAGCCTCGATCTGTGCCAGAGACCGACAGGTACAGAATGAACCCCACCGTCTCACACATTACCATAGACTGACAGGTATAGAATGAACCCCACACTCTCACATTGTACCAGACACTGACACGTATTGAATGAACCGCACACACTCACACTGTACCAGAAACTGATAGGTACAGAATGAACTCCGCACTCTCACACTGTACGAGAGACTGACAGGTGCCGAATGAACCCCACCCTCTAACACTGTACCAGAAAATGACAGGTACAGAATTAACCCTACACTGTCACACTGTACCCTAGTCTGACAGGAAGAGAATGAACCTGGCACCCTCAAACTGAACCAGAGACTGACAGTTACAGAATGAACTCCACACTCTCACACTGTACCAGAGACTGACAGATACAGAATGAACCCCACGCTCTCATACTGTAAAATACACTGACAGGTAAAGAATGAACCCCACACTGTCACACTGTTCCAGAGACTGACAGGTACAGAATGAACTCCACACTCTCACATTGTACCGCATACAGAGAGGTACAGAATGAACCCGACACTCTCGACCTGTACCAGAGACCAACAGGTACGTAATGAACCCCACCTTCTTACACTTTACCAGAGACTGACATGTATAGAATGAACCCCACATTCTCACAGTATACCAGACACTGACACGCATTGAATGAACCCCACACTTTCACACTGTACCAGAGACTGATACGTACAGAATGAACTCCACACTCTCACACTGTACCAGAGAATGACAGGTGCCGAAGAACCCCAAACTCTCACACTGTACCAGAGACTGACAGGTACAGAATGAACTCCACACTCTCACGCGGTACCACAGATAAACAGGTGCAGAATGACCCGACACTCTCGATCTGTACCAGAGACCGACAGGTACTGAATGAACCCCACATTCTCACACGGTACCACAGACTGGCAGGTACAGAATGAACTCCACACTCTCACACTGTACCACAGATAGAGATTTACAGAATGATCCCGACATTCTCCATCTGTACCAGAGACCGACAGGTACTGAATGAACCCCATATTCTCACACGGTACCAGAGACTGACAGGTATAGAATGAACCCCTCACTCTCACAGTGTACCAGACACTGACACATATTGAATGGATCCCACACTTACATACTCTACCAGAGAATGACATGTACAGAATGAACTGAACGCTCTCACAGTGTACCGGAGACAGCCAGGTACTGAATGACATGCTCTTTCTCACACAATACCAAAGACTGACGGATACAGAATGAACCCCACATTCTCACACTATACCAGAGACTGAAAGGTACAGAATGGACCCCACACTCCAACTCTGTTCCAGAGACCGAAAGGTACAGTATTAACCTTACACTGTCACACTGTACCACAGACTGATAGGTACAGAATGATCTCCACACTCTCACACTGTACCAGAGTCTGACAGGTACAGAATGAATCCCACACCTTCAGACTGTACCAGAGACTGACAGTTACTGAATTACCCTCCACATTCTCACACAATGCCAGAGACTGACGGGTACAGAATGAAATCCATATTCTCACACTGGACCAGAGACTGGCCGTCTCCCTTTTGACGATGCTCCCTGCACAGATATTGCTCACTGTCATTGATTCTGTATTTTATGCTCTTTTCTCTTTTGATTTTCCGTGCGAACTACGAAGTGCCAACTATCATGCTGCTGTTGCTTTCACGATGTTATGTCATTTTTAACCAGCTCGTTACAATGTTTATGGATTGACAGGTGCGTCACCTTTGTGTTGTTCTTTGGTAGACTGAACTACTTCTTCAGTATTCTCCCAATACTCATCGCATTAAATTCTGTCACGGAAGTCTTTTGCTTCTGTGTCATTTGTCTGTGACTTTATCAACCCTTCCTTTGTTCTCTCGATCCCTTAATCCTTGTTCTGGCTAACTGTAAATTATTTTATGAAGAAGGTTCATTGAGGAAGGAGAATGGCGTGGACAGTGGGGGTGGAGGAGGGGAAGGGTGGGTAGGTGGTGCGTTGAGGTGGTGGACGACGACAAATAATTGAATTTATGCACTGATGTGTGTGTGTGTGTGTGTGTGTGTGTGTGTGTGTGTGTGTGTGTGTTTGTGTTTCGGGTATTTAATCAATCCAAATTCAGTGAAGACAGAAGTGCTGGAGGTCGGGACAGAGGGAAGCTAGACACGGACTCTCAGGAGTGAGTGCCAGGGGGGTGCTGATAAAGTGAAGGAAAGAGATGAAAAGTCCAAACTTGGAACTGCAGGGTGGAGAGAGGGGGTCCGGTGAAACTTCGCGATTCAGCTTACACCGCGCGGAAACCAGTTTTATTTACGGCTGAATCAGCAGACGTGAGCCGTACCAATACAGCTGTGAGATAACTGTAAATGGAGCCGCTCATTGCTGCCCCTTTCTCCTTCTCAGTGCCAGTCGCTGTGTATCTGTCTCTCTGCATGTATGAGGGGCTCGGTGTCTCAGTATCTCCAACGTATTGACCGTGTGCGTGTGTGTGCTTGCTTCGTGTGTGTCTGTGTGTGTGTGTGTGTGATTGACAGCCTTATGAGGGCATTAAATTCCGAAAACGAATTCACGGCCACAATATTTCCACACAATGCTGTCCCTGCGTTGGATTTGATACCAGCAGCAGTCATCCATTTTACGTTCCAAACTGCAAAACGAACAAGAAATCACTATCGTTCTCACATCAGCGCAAGCGGTACCCACTGCACACTTTCCTCTGCCTTGCTCCCCCATACTCCCGTAGATCCATTCCCGCAGCGCCGCCTCTCCATAAATGGGTGAATATTCAGCCACAGTAAACCTTGCAAAATTTTCACAGTTTAGGCACACCCCGCCGAAGGCACATCATTGTGTTGCAAACACAGCCTGCATAAGGCAGTGGATATCTTAAATAAAACAAAACAGATGGTTGTACCACAGAGGTTGTACTTACACAGTGGAAGCCATCTGCATGCGGTCAACATCTGCAAACAGCAGGGAAATACTTAGGTAGCAGACAGTAGTTTGACACGGAGGTGAATTTGTTTTCGTAGAAAACATTGGGGGAATAATTTATCGTTGCATCGCATCTTTACACAGGGGTAAAGTTCTTTACTCGTCAGGAATGTGACAGTTTGAGATAATTTATTTAATGGAAAAGATTGATACACACAGTACTTAACAGGGGGATCTGACCACACGGCAGTAGATCTTGTCAACAAAACGTAGAATATCGCTGATGGAGAAAGCTGGCAATGTCAGCGCCCCAGATGTAACGGTGCAGCGAGGGGAAGGGAAGCCATTATTGGAGCTGTAACTATGACCGGATCGGTGACACCGGAACCGAGTGAGAACCGTCCGGCGAAGGCCCGGTGTCCGATGAGTCTGCTGCAGATGTGGAGACGATGGTTTAGGAGAAGGAACAGGCTGTGGACAGCTGTGAACATGAAGGTATTAAAATAAAAATGATGCATGGGCAGGGCAGAATCAGTGAAGAGGTCCGGGTCTGGTGGAGAGCTGAACCGGGGCTGTGTGGACATGGCGGGTATGTTTTATATCTGGTGGCGCTAACTAGGACTGGGAGGGAGCGGTTGGTTGAGCGACCAAACGGGAGCTGACGGGCCAATGGAAGGAGGTGAATGGCTTTATCGGGAAGACTGCAGGAGGAGAATAAGACAGGTTTTCATGTATCCGTGGATTCAGTACATACTGCGGGGAAAGCATTTTTATTTGTAAATAAACCAGCCGGAGTAACAGTAAGAAAAAAATAACACAAAAATTGCTGGAAACATAGATTTGGGGAGCGTTTGTGGAAACAGAAATACAGTTAAAAGTTCGCGTTGACAAATGTCAACAGTAGGACTAGATGCCGATGCAGCTGTTCAAAAGCTGTAAATAGAGCTTGTCATTGTTATTTTACTCGTCTTATGTCACTGCTGCTTTAGGTCCATTTCCACAGAGGAATCTGACTGAGCTAATGCCAAGGACATGGATGTGTTTGTGTTAAGTCCCCACAGTATTTACTCCAAAGACAACGGCGGTGATGTAATTTGTTCAAGAGCAATCGCCAGGGGTGGAACCGTGTCACCGGGGACTGATCGTCTGTACAAATCAGAGCCTGTTGGAATACATCAGGTCAGAATATCTGCCGGAGCTGCGGACACCTGGACAACAGAAATCACTGCTTCTCGCTGAAATGGGATATCTAGTTATCTTGTGGATAGAAGACATTTACTATCCTGTTATTACAGCCGTTGGAATTCCCGGTAATCTGCTGTCACACCTGCCATTGGTGGAAACTGATGGTTCATTACAATATTAAGAAGTGTCGCTCACGCTGCTTGTTTCCACAACCACCTGGCAAGGACCTTAGTTTTAATAATGTGATGTCGGTGTTGACAAAAGATGTCCCATTCTTACTGTAGCGGGAAGCCCTCCACATCTGAGCTAATTTGCTGCCCTCCATTGAAATCCTCTCCTCTGTCGCCCTGTATGACTCAGTATGATTGGAAATCTCTGTACATGAGGTTACCAGACTGCACTACGTCTGCTGCACCCAGCCGTCCAGTTGTTCTCTTACTGAGATGGAGCCAGAGTGAAGTGGGTTGATGGGACAATGCTGCCATCTAGCGACTCGCTTCATTTATTAGATAAATAAATACAAATCAAATTGCAGATGCTGGATTTCAATTGATTCATCATATGCACGGAACCAATAATTCTGGCACGAAAGTCTAACCCTCATTGCGTCTGAGGAAGCAGTTAAACATCTGGTGTTACCTAGCATCGCCGCTTGCCCCCAACGTCGGTTTCGGTCTTTACCCAAATATCATCATAGCGCGCCCTGCCTGTACCTTCCCACCGTCCGGGTCCAGTTTCTATCCCTTCATCAGCAACACAACTCAAGATCGATTCTGATGCCGTAACCCTGCTGTTTTATCTCCCGGTCTGGTCAGTCATTTTTCTGTTTCCTTTCCTTTCTCATGCAGGTAACCTGGTGGCGATTGTGATCCTGTCGCGAGAAAACTGCGAAACCTGGTCGGAATTGTAGTAGCCGATCTCCTCGTCGATATCTCGGACCCGCTGCTGAGGTGGACAATTCCCATATATTTTCCATATTCATTCCTCCACATGACTCCCATTTGCAGGCATATTCGTTGCCTGTTTTTAGCGAGCACCGGGATCTCCGTCTGGCCGACAGTCGCTTTCACCTGTGATAGATTTATGGTCATTTGTTCTGAGAAGCTGAAAACAAAATATTGCACCGAGAGAACGGCGGCTGTAGTTACAGGTACAGTGAGTGTGCTGGCCTGTTCAGAGAGTATCCCTTTCTATTTCACAATCAAGCGTATAGGAATAATTGATGATGTTTCCTTTGGTTGTGTTACCAAAGAGAATTTCATTTCGTCCCCCGCGTGGGGCGCATTTGAGATGTTTCATCGCATTTTAATGCCTTGCCTTCTGTTGTTTCTGATTGCATTGTTCAATGTTCTGACAGTTAAACGAATTTTAGTGGCCAGCCGAGTCCGCAAAGGACTTCGAGACTGCAGCACTGGAGACAATGACAAGGACTCGGAGATGGAGAACCGAAGGAAATCCATCGCGTTACTCTTCAGTATAACCGGGCAACACTGTTGTGGTGCTTGTTGTGGGCAACAGTGGTGGTGCTTGATATCTACGGAAGGATTGCAAACATTTCTCGTTACTCGGACATGGATCCGATTTATATCGCAGCATCCACAGCAGCGATGCTGTAGATCCTCAGTTCCTGCACCAACCTGTGTATTTACGCCGTGCCTCAAAACAAATTCAGAGCGGAGCTGAAAAACGCAAGAAATACTCACTGAAGCTGATCAAGAACTATGGTAAATCATAGAAGAAGCATATGATTCCCAAAGTAGAATTAAATCATACTTGATGCTTCCACCTCTGCACCCTCCACTTGGCGAATTGTGAAGCCATGGCTTGCAACTGAGCATTCTGAAATACTCCTATAAGTTGTTTCTCTTTCTCCCATTTGGTGATGCTCTTGTGTTTTACTGCAATCTCTCTGCACAATGGTTCCTGGCTGTTCATCTTCAACCATCAACTCCCCGGTTATTTCCTGTCGTTCCACCTCTGCATCGATTTAGATCAGTGAGTTTGTTGATGAGAGAAACTTTGCTGTACTCGGACATCGCCAAGTTATATGCTTCCCTTTATCAACTGTCCACATCTCCGAACAGGTCCCTTTCTCTCTCTTTGCTTCTCCCTTTGTTTCTCCCTGCCCACGCTTCCGGCCCCTTTCTCTTCGCTCTCTCTCTCTCTCTCTCTCTCTCTCTGTCATTCTCCTTGCTACTACTCTTCCTCTGTTTCCCCAAGACTGCTCATAATCCACCTCTTACTCCAGAATGCTTCCCTCATTTGCATTTCCCAATATCTGCTCTAACTGTCAATGGCTTCTGAAACGAACAGCTGGAAGGAAAGTGTGCAGAGTGTTTGCGATCCAGAAATAAAGACACCAGGGTTATGCTGGGCGAACAAATTGTGAGGCCGAGGGACAGCGGGACATCTGTGAAACGGGAAACCCAGCGGCTTCATTCTCAGGGGTATTCCACACGCACTTTATCCTCCTTCTGCTGCTGTAACCTCCTTCCGTCATTACTTCCCTCTCCATGTAGTACACGGGGGTGGGGGGTTATTCTCACATATCATCCCTGAGATCTGTGCCGAGGTTTTATATGGCTGCGAATCTAATTTATGAAAAGAGGATTCTGTTCACTTTCCGTGAGGTTTAATTCCCTTCTTCTCCTAAATGGGGGGGGGGGGGGGGGGCGAGTTGGAG
This sequence comes from Pristis pectinata, assembly GCF_009764475.1. Classification (NCBI taxonomy): domain Eukaryota; kingdom Metazoa; phylum Chordata; class Chondrichthyes; order Rhinopristiformes; family Pristidae; genus Pristis; species Pristis pectinata. The sequence continues at coordinate 15,709,592 of NC_067450.1, forward strand.
ACGGAAGGGCGGATGCTTTTTCTTCCTCTGGGATTATTGCTCCAACCAGATTGCGCATTTCTCAACCCGGTTCCATTATTACCAGCAACCACATTTTTTATGCCCGCCGCCATTTTCCGAAACTCCCCACAATGTTGTATCTTTACAACTCCACATTTGGGAACATTGATCTTACCAACAATGTCTACCCGGGACGTATGACCCACCAGGAGACTTCCTATATACACTCGGTCCTCTACAGCCCCTCTCCCCACATACCCTCGGTTTCTGTAACTCACGGCGGCTTCATGCACACCCAGGAGTTCGTTTCCTTTAATCCCGAAGGCGCAGTAACTTCCTACTTCTGTCAATGTGATTGAGGGTAAATCATAATGTTTTAATTGCTTAAGGGCCCGCAACTGACTTTGTCTCTTTGTAAAAGCTCACAGATGTCGTTCCAAACACATCATATCCCGAATTACTTATTTCGTTCCATAAGTGCTGCAAATCCGACAATCCCTTCTCCCGGAACAGTGTTTGACGAAGTACCGGCTGCGATATCTTCCAAAACAAGAAAATGCGCTTTGAATCTTTTCTGGCATTTACTGAGCTGCCTCTGAAAGCGTGGTCGATTTTTGGAAAAGGCAATTATACTCTAAATCTGAATTAAAAACTTAAATTACTGAAAACGCTCAGCAGGCGAGGGTAGCCTCTGTGGAAGAAACTATTTAACATTTCAGGCATGTGTGCTCACCGCTCAGCACAAGGAAAAAAAACGAACATCTGGTTTCTGCGGATTCTCGGATCAGGTCTTTTCCACTGATCATCTGATGCTGCAAACCACACACAGAAATATGGCAGAACTGATGTAATCGATGCTCACTGCACATCTGACGGAGCGTTCCTCATTCTGCTGCAGTTCCTGTTCCTTCCGGTTGATGTCCCCATTCTCCAATAGATGGAGTTACACAACAGCCGGTGATTATTCACCCGGGATCCGACTGAAGAGAAAGATGAAACTGGAAATACTTTATGAGCTAATAATAGATTCCTGTACATCATTTCAGTTATTAACAAATAAACATTTCATTCTGAATAAATAAACACTTTATTGTAAATAATATTTTCAATGATGCGTAGTTGTGTTCAGAATGAAACCCCATCTACGGCCAATTGGTTAACACAATAAGTCTGAATAATAAGAGAGATCTGAGCCCACTCCAGCCGCCGGTCTATGGTAACTCCCACAACCTTCACATTTGGTGGTTAAGTGATGATAACGCAATTGAAAATCAAGGTGAAATGATTCGGCCCTCTCTTGCCAGAGATGGTCATTGCCCGGAGCATTTTGGTTGTGCGTCTGTTACTTACCAATAGTCAACGCAAGCCTGACTGTTTTCTATGTCTTGGCTCATGCAAGTATGTGCTGCTTTATTATATGGGAAGCTGGAGGTGGGACAGAAGAACATTGAATCATCAGTGCTGTTATCTACCTGCGAAATTAATGTTGGAAGGAAATTCTTTGAAGTAGCAGCTGAAGATGGTGAGTCCTAGGGGATAAATCGTTGGAACTCCTGCTGTAATGTCCCAGGCTGAGAAAACTGACTGCTGTGAAGGACAATAGTTTTGCATTGACGGCAATATGCATCCAACCGTTCCGATTTTTTGGGTTTCCATTGATGCTAGATATACCGGCCGATTCCACTCCCCGTTAAACGCTGTCTTTATTTCCAGTGCACCTACCCATCCAAGCTGTATTCATTAAAGTAACCTTCGAAAACGTCGTTGAATTATTGGTCAACTTCTAAGTTTCTTTAGTCTCTGTAACAGCTCCTGCAGACCTAAGCCTGACTCTATTATTTATGAAAGAAGGAAGAGAATAAACAGGGTCTTACAGAGTAGTTGGTCCACTCTCGGAAATGTGGTAAATGCGAGAATGTTGTGTGAAAGGCTTAATAATAGAACGCAGTAAACGTTTAGGGGATTGGACAAAGTCAGCAGGGGTTCAGAAAGTAGTACAATTTTAACATATCAACTGGAATATGTTATAGAACTGGTATAATGAAAATAGAGAGCTAGTAGATGAACATTTCTGTTTCAGGTTAGATCTCATAAGGTCCTTTCAGCTTAGAATTAGAGTACACAGATCGGTGTCACAATCTACTGGACAGACTGAGAATTGATGGAAATACAGAACTGGAGTAACAGGAATGTTTCATTCTGTGTGCTGTGTTCTGGATACTGGCACAATATGGAGATCGATGTTCAACTCCAGCTATTTGCAATGTACGTCAAAGATTTGGGTGAGTAAACTGCATGTAATATGTCCAACGATCAAAGGACAACCTTGGGTAATATGTGTGTGTGTGTGTGTGTGTGTGTGTGTGTGTGTGTGTGTGTGTGTGTGTGTGTGTGTGTGCGCGCGCGTGCGTGCGTGCGTGCGCGCGCGCGCGCGTGACAGAGAGATGACATGTGGAGAGTGAGATGGGAGGATGGCGCGAACGCAAGACAAATCCGGAATAACCACCGGGTGATTGAAAAACATATATGCAAGCATATTAGGGTAAGGTATAGAAACAGCAGGGTTGTTGTTGTGGGGGACTTCAACTTCCCCATTATAGACTGGGACGTTCCCATGCCAAAGGGTTGGATGGAGGAGAGTTCGTTAGGTGCATCCAGGAGGGTTTCTTCAATCGATATGCAGATAATCCAGTGAGAAGAGGGGCCATACTGGAGCTAGTGTTGGTAAATAAGCATGGCCAGCGGACTGACCACTCAATGGTAAAAAATTCAGTGAACAGAGGCCACAAATCCTTCAGTATTAGGATACCTTCCGATAAGAATAAGTATAGATTACACAGTATTAGATTAGAGTAGAACAAGTTATAATATTATTAGGAAGGAACTAGACAGTTAATTGGGAACATCTGTTTCCAGGCGTCCACATCTGAGATTCAGAGGGTATTTAAAGACCAGCTGCATAGATGACAAACCAGGAATGTTCCACCAAGAAGGTAGGACAAGCATAGCAAGGTAAGGGAACCTTGGATGTCGAGCAAGTTGGCGAATTTAGTCAAGAAGCAAAGGAAACGTATGTTAGGTCTAGGAAGCTAAAATTAAATGGAACGAGGATGATAAATAATCTAGAAACGAATGAAGAAAATAATTAGGAGAGCCAGGAAGGGGGCATGAAAAAGTCCTTGGCAAGTAGGATTAAAGAGAAGCCAAAGGCATTCGAGAATACATCAAAAACAAGAGGATAACTGTGGAGAGGGCATGGACACACAAGGATAAAAGAGGACGTGGGCGAGGTTCTAAATGAATACTTTGCATCGGTATTTATAAAACAGCAGGGCGTGCGGGATGGTGACGCCACTGTGGAGCATGATAATACGTTAGGGAATTTTGAGATAAAAATGAAGTGGTGTTGGGCATCTTAGCGAACATTAAGTTGGATAGATCCCCAGGTGCTGATTAGATAAACCCCAGGTTATTGAGATTGCTGGGACCTTCACCAATATCTTCGTGTCATCTCTAGCCACAGCCCAGTTCCCAGTAGCTAATGGTATTCTGTTATTCAAGACAAGAAGTAGGGATTATACCGGAACCTATAGACTGGTGAATCTTACATAGTAACTTGTTGAAAACAACTTTATTTTATGTATTTGATGATGCTGTGTAGTTTGTTAACAATTATTTGAATGTAGAACCTATCGCTGAGCAGTTAAACGCCAATGTATCACTTAACTTCCAAGATGGCGGAAACTGCGTTCCGAATGGAGAAAGCATCAATTCTTTGATTCGCCACTTTCCACACAGAGCTACTTCGTAACTTGTGGAAAAGATCTTTTATTTCATGTATTTCTTGATGCTGAGTAGTTTGGTAACATGTATTTGATTGTACAATTGAACCCTGAGCAGTTAAATGCAAATGTATGAGAACACTTGCAGATTGTCTGAAACAGCGTTTTGAATGGAGAAAACATCGATTCTTTCATTTGACACTTGCTACGCATAACCTATGTAGTGACTTGCGGAGCACATCTAAATTTTATGTATTTGATGATGCTGAGTAGTTTGCTAACATCAATTTGATTGTACAACTTAAACCTGAACAGTTAAATGTAAATGTATCACAAAACTTTCAAATCGGCTGAGACAGCGTTTTGAATGGTGAAAGCATCAATTCTTTCATTTGCCGCTTTCTACACAGAGGTACAGATGAACTTGTGGAAATCAACTTTATTTCATGTATTTCATGACGCTCAGTGGTTTGGAATCATTTATTTTATTGTACAACTTAACCCTGAGCATTTAATGGAAAATGTATCACAAATTTCCAAATTGGTTGAAACAGCATTTAGAATGGAGAAAGCATCAATTCTTTCAGTTGCCACGTTCTACACAGGGCTACACAGTAACCTGTTGAAAACAACTTTATTTGATGTGTTTGATGATGCTGTCTATTTTCTTAACAATTATTTGAACGTACAACTTAATCCTGAGCAGTTAAACGCAAATGTATCACTTAACTTCCAAGTAGGCTGAAACAGCGTTCTGAATGGAGAAAGCATCAATTCTTTGATTGGCCACTTTGCACACAGTGCTAAATAGTAATTTGTGGAAATCAACTTTTCTTTTATGTATTTCTTGATGCTGAGTAGTTTAGTAACATTCATTTGATTGTACAACATATCACCGACCATTTATATCCAAGTGTATCACATAACTTCCAAATTGGCTGAAACAGCGTTCTGAATGCAGAAGGCATCAATTCCTTCATTTGCCACTTTTTACAGAACCACTACTTGTCGAAAACATGTTTATTTTATGTATTACATCATGCTGTGTTGTTTGGTAATATTTATTTGACTGCACAAGCTAACGCTAAAAAGGTAAATGCAAATGGATGACAAATTTCCAGATCGGCTGAAACAGCGCTTTCAATCAATTTTTTCATTTGCCACCTTACACACTTAAGCTATGTAGTAAATTGTCCAGAACGACATTATGTTAAGTATTTCGTGATGGTGAGTAGATTGCTAATATTTATTTGATTGTAGAACTTAACCCTGAGCAGTTCAATGCAGATGTATCAGAGAAGTTGCAAATTGGCTGAAACAGCGTTTTGAATGGGAGCAAAGTTCAATTCTTTCATTTGCCACTTTATACATGTAGCAACGTGTCCAAAAGAACTTTCTGTTATTTATTTCGTGATGCTGACTGCTTTGGTAATATTTGTTTGATCGTACAGCTTAACCCTGAGCAGTTAAATGCAAATGTATCCCAAAACTTCCAAATTGGATGAAACAGCGTTTTGAATGGAGAAAGCATCAAATCCTTCATTGACCACTTTCTACACAGAGATACTTCGTAACTTCTGCAAATCAGCTACATTTTATGTATTTCATGATGCTGAGTAGTTGGCTAAGATGTATTTGATTGTACAACTTAAACCTGAGCAGTTAAAGGCAAATGTATCAGAAACAGCAAAATAGGCTGAAACAGCGTTTCGAATGGAAAAAGCATCAGTTCTTTCATTTGACACTGTCTGGACATAAGCTATGTAGTGACTTGCGGAAAACAACTTTATGTGATGTATTTCTTGATGCTGAGTAGTTTGCTAACATTTCGTTGATTGTACAACTTAACCCTGAGCAGTTAAATTCAAATCTATTACAAAAGTGGCAAATCGGACGAAAGAGCGTTTTGAATGGAGAAAGCATCAATTCTTTCTGTTGCCACGTTCTACACAAAGCTACATAGTAACTTGTTGAAAACAACTTTATTTTATGTATTTGATGATGCTGTGTAGTTTGTTAACAATTATTTGAATGTAGAACTTATCGCTGAGCAGTTAAACGCCAATGTATCACTTAACTTCCAAGTTGGCGGAAACTGCGTTGCGAATGGAGAAAGCATCAATTCTGTGATTCGCCACTTTCCACACAGAGCTATTTAGTAACTTGTGGAAAAGATCTTTTATTTCATGTATTTCTTGATGCTGAGTAGTTTGGTAACATGTATTTGATTGTACAATTGAACCCTGAGCAGTTAAATGCAAATGTATGAGAACACTTGCAGATTGTCTGAAACAGCGTTTTGAATGGAGAAAACATCGATTCTTTCATTTGACACTTGCTACGCATAACCTATGTAGTGACTTGCGGAGAACATCTAAATTTTATGTATTTGATGATGCTGAGTAGTTTGCTAACATCAATTTGATTGTACAACTTAAACCTGAACAGTTAAATGTAAATGTAACACAAAACTTCCAAATCGGCTGAGACAGCGTTTTGAAAGGTGAAAGCATCAATTCTTTCATTTGCCGCTTTCTACAAAGAGGTACAGATGAACTTGTGGAAATCAACTTTATTTCATGTATTTCATGACGCTTAGTTGTTTGGAATCATTTATTTTATTGTACAACTTAACCCTGAGCATTTAATGGAAAATGTATCATAAATTTCCAAATTGGTTGAAACAGCATTTCGAATGGAGAAAGCATCAATTCTTTCAGTTGCCACGTTCTACACAGGGCTACACAGTAACCTGTTGAAAACAACTTTATTTGATGTGTTTGATGATGCTGTTTATTTTCTTAACAATTATTTGAACGTACAACTTAATCCTGAGCAGTTAAACGCAAATGTATCACTTAACTTCCAAGTAGGCTGAAACAGCGTTCTGAATGGAGAAAGCATCCATTCTTTGATTGGCCACTTTGCACACAGTGCTAAATAGTAATTTGTGGAAATCAACTTTTCTTTTATGTATTTCTTGATGCTGAGTAGTTTAGTAACATTTATTTGATTGTACAACTTATCACCGACCATTTATATCCAAGTGTATCACATAACTTCCAAATTGGCTGAAACAGCGTTCTGAATGCAGAAGGCATCAATTCTTTCATTTGCCACTTTTTACAGAACCACTACTTGTCGAAAACATGTTTATTTTATGTATTTCATCATGCTGTGTAGTTTGGTAATATTTATTTGACTGCACAAGCTAACGCTAAAAAGCTAAATGCAAATGTATGACAAATTTCCAGATCGGCTGAAACAGCGCTTTCAATCAATTTTTTCATTTGCCACCTTACACACTTAAGCTAGGAGTAAATTGTCCAAAACGACATTATGTTAAGTATTTCGTGATGGTGAGTAGATTGCTAATATTTATTTGATTGTAGAACGTAGCCCTGAGCAGTTCAATGCAGATGTATCAGAGAAGTTGCAAATTGGCTGAAACAGCGTTTTGAATGGGGGCAAAGTTCAATTCTTTCATTTGCCACTTTTTCATGTAGCAACGTGTCCAAAACAACTTTCTGTTATTTATGTCGTGATGCTGACTGCTTTGGTAATATTTGTTTGATCGTACAGCTTAACCCTGAGCAGTTAAATGCAAATGTATCCCAAAACTTCCAAATTGGCTGAAACAGCGTTTTGAATGGAGAAAGCATCAAATCCTTCATTGACCACTTTCTACACAGAGATACCTCGTAACTTCTGCAAATCAGCTACATTTTATGTATTTCATGATGCTGAGTAGTTGGCTAAGATGTATTTGATTGTACAACTTAAACCTGAGCAGTTAAAGGCAAATGTATCACAAACAGCAAAATAGGCTGAAACAGCGTTTCGAATGGAAAAAGCATCAGTTCTTTCATTTGACACTGTCTGGACATAACCTATGTAGTGACTTGCGGAAAACAACTTTATGTGATGTATTTCCTGATGCTGAGTAGTTTGCTAACATTTCGTTGATTGTACAACTTAACCCTGAGCAGTTAAATTCAAATCTATTACAAAAGTGGCAAATCGGACGAAAGAGCGTTTTGAATGGAGAAAGCATCAATTCTTTCTGTTGCCACGTTCTACACAAAGCTACATAGTAACTTGTTGAAAACAACTTATTTTATGTATTTGATGATGCTGTGTAGTTTGTTAACAATTATTTGAATGTAGAACCTATCGCTGAGCAGTTAAACGCCAATGTATCACTTAACTTCCAAGTTGGCGGAAACTGCGTTGCGAATGGCGAAAGCATCAATTCTTTGATTCGCCACTTCGCACACAGAGCTATTTAGTAACTTGTGGAAAAGATCTTTTATTTCATGTATTTCTTGATGCTGAGTAGTTTGGTAACATGTATTTGATTGTACAATTGAACCCTGAGCAGTTAAATGCAAATGTATGAGAACACTTGCAGATTGTCTGAAACAGCGTTTTGAATGGAGAAAACATCGATTCTTTCATTTGACACTTGCTACGCATAACCTATGTAGTGACTTGCGGAGAACATCTAAATTTTACGTATTTGATGATGCTGAGTAGTTTGCTAACATCAATTTGATTGTACAACTTAAACCTGAACAGTTAAATGTAAATGTATCACAAAACTTCCAAATCGGCTGAGACAGCGTTTTGAATGGTGAAAGCATCAATTCTTTCATTTGCCGCTTTCTACACAGAGGTACAGATGAACTTGTGGAAATCAACTTTATTTCATGTATTTCATGACGCTCAGTGGTTTGGAATCATTTATTTTATTGTACAGCTTAACCCTGAGCATTTAATGGAAAATGTATCAGCAAATTTCCAAATTGGTTGAAACAGCATTTCGAATGGAGAAAGCATCAATTCGTTCAGTTAGCCACGTTCTACACAGGGCTACACAGTAACCTGTTGAAAACAACTTTATTTGATGTGTTTGATGATGCTGTCTATTTTCTTAACAATTATTTGAACGTACAACTTAATCCTGAGCAGTTAAACGCAAATGTATCACTTAACTTCCAAGTAGGCTGAAACAGCGTTCTGAATGGAGAAAGCATCCATTCTTTGATTGGCCACTTTGCACACAGTGCTAAATAGTAATTTGTGGAAATCAACTTTTCTTTTATGTATTTCTTGATGCTGAGTAGTTCAGTAACATTTATTTGATTGTACAACTTATCACCGACCATTTATATCCAAGTGTATCACATAACTTCCAAATTGGCTGAAACAGCGTTCTGAATGCAGAAGGCATCAATTCTTTCATTTGCCACTATTTACAGAACCACTACTTGTCGAAAACATGTTTATTTTATGTATTTCATCATGCTGTGTAGTTTGGTAATATTTATTTGACTGCACAAGCTAACGCTAAAAAGCTAAATGCAAATGTATGACAAATTTCCAGATCGGCTGAAACAGCGCTTTCAATCAATTTTTTCATTTGCCACCTTACACACTTAAGCTATGTAGTAAATTGTCCAAAACGACATTATGTTAAGTATTTCGTGATGGTGAGTAGATTGCTAATATTTCTTTGATTGTAGAACTTACCCTGAGCAGTTCAATGCAGATGTATCAGAGAAGTTGCAAATTGGCTGAAACAGCGTTCTGAATGGGGGCAAAGTTCAATTCTTTCATTTGCCACTTTATACATGTAGCAACGTGTCCAAAACAACTTTCTGTTATTTATTTCGTGATGCTGACTGCTTTGGTAATATTTGTTTGATCGTACAGCTTAACCCTGAGCAGTTAAATGCAGATGTATCCCAAAACTTCCAAAATGGCGGAAACAGCGTTTTGAATGGAGAAAGCATCAAATCCTTCATTGACCACTTTCTGCACAGAGATACTTCGTAGCTTCTGCAAATCAGCTACATTTTATGTATTTCATGATGCTGAGTAGTTGGCTAAGATGTAATTGATTGTACAACTTAAACCGGAGCAGTTAAACGCAAATGTATCACAAACAGCAAAATAGGCTGAAACAGCGTTTCGAATGGATAAAGCATCAGTTCTTTCATTTGACACTGTCTGGACATAACCTATGTAGTGACTTGCGGAAAACAACTTTATGTGATGTATTTCTTGATGCTGAGTAGTTTGCTAACATTTCGTTGATTGTACAACTTAACCCTGAGCAGTTAAATTCAAATCTATTACAAAAGTGGCAAATCGGACGAAAGAGCGTTTTGAATGGAGAAAGCATCAATTCTTTCTGTTGCCACGTTCTACACAAAGCTACATAGTAACTTGTTGAAAACAACTTTATTTTATGTATTTGATGATGCTGTGTAGTTTGTTAACAATTATTTGAATGTAGAACTTATCGCTGAGCAGTTAAACGCCAATGTATCACTTAACTTCCAAGTTGGCGGAAACTGCGTTGCGAATGGAGAAAGCATCAATTCTGTGATTCGCCACTTTGCACACAGAGCTATTTAGTAACTTGTGGAAAAGATCTTTTATTTCATGTATTTCTTGATGCTGAGTAGTTTGGTAACATGTATTTGATTGTACAATTGAACCCTGAGCAGTTAAATGCAAATGTATGAGAACACTTGCAGATTGTCTGAAACAGCGTTTTGAATGGAGAAAACATCGATTCTTTCATTTGACACTTGCTACGCATAACCTATGTAGTGACTTGCGGAGAACATCTAAATTTTACGTATTTGATGATGCTGAGTAGTTTGCTAACATCAATTTGATTGTACAACTTAAACCTGAACAGTTAAATGTAAATGTATCACAAAACTTCCAAATCGGCTGAGACAGCGTTTTGAATGGTGAAAGCATCAATTCTTTCATTTGCCGCTTTCTACACAGAGGTACAGATGAACTTGTGGAAATCAACTTTATTCATGTATTTCATGACGCTCAGTGGTTTGGAATCATTTATTTTATTGTACAAGCTTAACCCTGAGCATTTAATGGAAAATGTATCGCAAATTTCCAAATTGGTTGAAACAGCATTTCGAATGGAGAAAGCATCAATTCTTTCAGTAGCCACGTTCTACACAGGGCTACACAGTAACCTGTTGAAAACAACTTTATTTGATGTGTTTGATGATGCTGTCTATTTTCTTAACAATTATTTGAACGTACAACTTAATCCTGAGCAGTTAAACGCAAATGTATCACTTAACTTCCAAGTAGGCTGAAACAGCGTTCTGAATGGAGAAAGCATCCATTCTTTGATTGGCCACTTTGCACACAGTGCTAAATAGTAATTTGTGGAAATCAACTTTTCTTTTATGTATTTCTTGATGCTGAGTAGTTCAGTAACATTTATTTGATTGTACAACTTATCACCGACCATTTATATCCAAGTGTATCACATAACTTCCAAATTGGCTGAAACAGCGTTCTGAATGCAGAAGGCATCAATTCTTTCATTTGCCACTTTTTACAGAACCACTACTTGTCGAAAACATGTTTATTTTATGTATTTCATCATGCTGTGTAGTTTGGTAATATTTATTTGACTGCACAAGCTAACGCTAAAAAAGCTAAATGCAAATGTATGACAAATTTCCAGATCGGCTGAAACAGCGCTTTCAATCAATTTTTTCATTTGCCACCTTACACACTTAAGCTATGTAGTAAATTGTCCAAAACGACATTATGTTAAGTATTTCGTGATGGTGAGTAGATTGCTAATATTTATTTGATTGTAGAACCTAACCCTGAGCAGTTCAATGCAGATGTATCAGAGAAGTTGCAAATTGGCTGAAACAGCGTTCTGAATGGGGGCAAAGTTCAATTCTTTCATTTGCCACTTTATACATGTAGCAACGTGTCCAAAACAACTTTCTGTTATTTATTTCGTGATGCTGACTGCTTTGGTAATATTTGTTTGATCGTACAGCTTAACCCTGAGCAGTTAAATGCAAATGTATCCCAAAACTTCCAAATTGGCTGAAACAGCGTTTTGAATGGAGAAAGCATCAAATCCTTCATTGACCACTTTCTACACAGAGGATACCTTGGTAACTTCTGCAAATCAGCTACATTTTATGTATTTCATGATGCTGAGTAGTTGGCTAAGATGTATTTGATTGTACAACTTAAACCTGAGCAGTTAAAGGCAAATGTATCACAAACAGCAAAATAGGCTGAAACAGCGTTTCGAATGGAAAAAGCATCAGTTCTTTCATTTGACACTGTCTGGACATAACCTATGTAGTGACTTGCGGAAAACAACTTTATGTGATGTATTTCTTGATGCTGAGTAGTTTGGTAACATGTCGTTGATTGTACAACTTAACACTGAGCAGGTAAATTCAAATCTATTACATAAGTGAGAATCGGACGACAGAGCGTTTTGAATGGAGAAAGCATCAATTCTTTCTGTTGCCACGTTCTACACAAAGCTACATAGTAACTTGTTGAAAACAACTATTTTATGTAAATGATGATGCTGTGTCGTTTGCTAACAATTATTTGAATGTAGAAATTATCGCTGAGCAGTTAAACGCCAATGTGTCACTTAACTTCCAAGTTGGCGGAAACTGCGTTCCGAATGGAGAAAGCATCAATTCTTTGATTCGCCACTTTCCACACAGAGCTATTTAGTAACTTGTGGAAAAGATCTTTTATTTCATGTATTTCTTGATGCTGAGTAGTTTGGTAACACGTATTTGATTGTACAATTCAACCCTGAGCAGTTAAATGCAAATGTATGAGAACACTTGCAGATTGTCTGAAACAGCGTTTTGAATGGAGAAAACATCGATTCTTTCATTTGACACTTGCTACGCATAACCTATGTAGTGACTCGCGGAGAACATCTAAATTTTACGTATTTGATGATGCTGAGTAGTTTGCTAACATCAATTTGATTGTACAACTTAAACCTGAACAGTTAAATGTAAATGTATCACAAAACTTCCAAATCGGCTGAAACAGGGTTTGAATGGTGAAAGCATCAATTCTTTCATTTGCCGCTTTCTACACAGAGGTACACATGAACTTGTGGAAATCAACTGTATTTCATGTATTTCATGGCGCTCAGTGGTTTGGAATCATTTATTTTATTGTACAACTTAACCCTGAGCATTTAATGGAAAATGTATCACAAATTTCCAAATTGGTTGAAAGAGGATTTCGAATGGAGAAAGCATCAATTCGTTCAGTAGCCACGTTCTACACAGGGCTACACAGTAACCTGTTGAAAACAACTTTATTTGATGTGTTTGATGATGCTGTCTATTTTCTTAACAATTATTTGAACGTACAACCTAATCCTGAGCAGTTAAACGCAAATGTATCACTTAACTTCCAAGTAGGCTGAAACAGCGTTCTGAATGGAGAAAGCATCAATTCTTTGATTGGCCACTTTGCACACAGTGCTAAATAGTAATTTGTGGAAATCAACTTTTCTTTTATGTATTTCTTGATGCTGAGTAGTTTAGTAACATTTATTTGATTGTACAACTTATCACCGACCATTTATATCCAAGTGTATCACATAACTTCCAAATTGGCTGAAACAGCGTTCTGAATGCAGAAGGCATCAATTCTTTCATTTGCCACTAATTACAGAACCACAACTTGTCGAAAACATGTTTATTTTATGTATTTCATCATGCTGTGTAGTTTGGTAATATTTATTTGAATGCACAAGCTAACGCTAAAAAGGTAAATGCAAATGTATGACAAATTTCCAGAACGGCTGAAACAGCGCTTTCAATCAATTTTTTCATTTGCCGCCTTACACACTTAAGCTATGTAGTAAATTGTCCAAAACGACATTATGTTAAGTATTTCGTGATGGTGAGTAGATTGCTAATATTTATTTGATTGTAGAACTTTACCCTGAGCAGTTCAATGCAGATGTATCAGAGAAGTTGCAAATTGGCTGAAACAGCGTTTTGAATGGGAGCAAAGTTCAATTCTTTCATTTGCCACTTTATACATGTAGCAACCTGTCCAAAACAACTTTCTGTTATTTATTTCGTGATGCTGACTGCTTTGGTAATATTTGTTTGATCGTACAGCTTAACCCTGAGCAGTTAAATGCAGATGTATCCCAAAACTTCCAAATTGGCTGAAACAGCGTTTTGAATGGAGAAAGCATCAAATCCTTCATTGACCACTTTCTACACAGAGGTACTTCGTAACTTCTGCAAATCAGCTACATTTTATGTATTTCATGATGCTGAGTAGTTGGCTAAGATGTATTTGATTGTACAACTTAAACCTGAGCAGTTAAAGGCAAATGTATCAGAAACAGCAAAATAGGCTGAAACAGCGTTTCGAATGGAAAAAGCATCAGTTCTTTCATTTGACACTGTCTGGACATAACCTATGTAGTGACTTGCGGAAAACAACTTTATGTGATGTATTTCCTGATGCTGAGTAGTTTGCTAACATTTCGTTGATTGTACAACTTAACCCTGAGCAGTTAAATTCAAATCTATTACAAAAGTGGCAAATCGGACGAAAGAGCGTTTTGAATGGAGAAAGCATCAATTCTTTCTGTTGCCACGTTCTACACAAAGCTACATAGTAACTTGTTGATAACAACTTGATTTTATGTATTTGATGATGCTGTGTAGTTTGTTAACAATTATTTGAATGTAGAACTTATCGCTGAGCAGCTAAACGCCAGTGTATCACTTAACTTCCAAGTTGGCGGCAACTGCGTTCTGAATTGAGAAAGCATCAATACTTTGATGCCACTTTGCACACAGAGCTAAATAGTAATTTGTGGAAAACAACTTTTATTTTATGTATTTCTTGATGCTGAGTAGTTTAGTAACATGTATTTGATTGTACAACGTATCAACGAGCAGATAAATGCAAATGTATCACAGCACTTCAAAAATGGCTGAAATGGCGTTTGAGTGCAAAAAACACCAATTCTTTCTTTTGCCATTTTTGCACAGAGCTACGTAGTAACTTGTTGAAAACAACTTTATTTTCTGTATTTCATGATGCTGCTTAGTTTGGTAACATTTGTTTGATTGCACAACTTAATCCTAAGTGTTAAATGCAAATAAATTACCAAACTTGCAGAACGACTGAAAAAGCGGCTTGAATGTAGAAAGCAACAATTCCTTTTTTTCACACTTTCTACTCAGAGGTATATATTCAATTATGGAGATCATCATTATTTCATGTATGTCATGATGGTGAGGAGTTTTGTAACATTTGTCTTATTGTACAACTTAACCCCGAGCATTTATACCCAAGTGTATCACATAACTTTCAAATTGGCTGAAACAGCGTTCTGAATGTAGAAGGCATCAATTCCTTCATTTGCCACTCTCTGCACATAACGTATGTAGTGACTTGCGGAAAACAATTTATGTTATGTATTTCTTGATGCTGAGTAGTTTGCTAACATTTATTTGATTTTACAATTTAACCCTGAGCAGTTAAATGCAAATCTATCTCATAAGTGGCAAATCGGACGAAACAGCGTTTTGAACGGAGAAAACATCAATTCTCTCAGTTGCCACGTTCTACACAGAGCTACTCAGTATCTTGTGGAAAAGAACTTTTATTTCATGTACTTCTTGATGCTGAGTAGTTTGGTAACATGTATTTCATTGTACAACGTAACCCTGAGCAGTTAAATGCAAATGTATCACATAACTTCCAGTTTGGCTAAAACAGCGTTCTGAAAGGAGATAGCGTCAATTCTTTCATTATCCAGTTTCTTCAAGTCAGCATCATGGTGACCTTTGGAAAACTACTTTTATTTTATGTATTTCATGAAGCTGAGTAGTTTTGTAACATGTATTGGACTGTACAATTTAAACCTGAGTAATTAAATGCAAATGGATGAGAACACTTGCAAATTGTCTGAAACAGCGTTTTGAATGGAGAAAACCTCAATTCTTTCATTTGACACTTCCTGCACATAACTTGTGTAGTGACTTGCGGAGAACATCTAAATTTTATGTATTTGATGATGCTGAGTAGTTTGCTTACATCAATTTGATTGTACAACTTAAACCTGAGCAGCTAAATGGAAATGTATGACAAACCTTCCAAATCGGCTGAAACAGCGTTTTGAATGGTGAAAGCATCAATACTTTCATTTGCCGCTTTCTACACAGAGGTACAGATGAACTTGTGGAAATCAACTTTATTTCATGTATTTCATGACGCTCAGTGGTTTGGAATCATTTATTTTATTGTACAACTTAACCCTGAGCATTTAAATGAAAATGTATTACAAATTTCCAAATTGGCTGAAACAGCGTTTTGAATGGAGAAAGCATCAGTTCTTTCAGTTACCACGTTCTACACAAAGCTACACAGTAACTTGTGGAAAACAACTTTATTTTATATTTGATGATGCTGTGTAGTTTGTTCACAATTATTTGAATGTACATTTAACACTGAGCAGTTAAACGCAAATGTATCACTTAACTTCTAATTTGGCGGTAACTGCGTTCTGAATGGAGAAAGCATCAATTCTTTGATTCGCCACTTTCCACAGAGAGCTAAATAGTAATTTGTGGAAAACAACTTTTAATTTATGTATTTCGTGATGCTGAGTAGTTTAGTAACATTGATTTGATTGTACATCTTATCACCGAGCAGATAAATGCAAATGTATCACAAAACTTCCAAAATGGCTGAAAAGGCGTTTTGAGTGGAAAAAGCACCAATTCTTTCATTTGTCATTTCTGCTCAGAGCTTCGTAGTAACTTGTTGAAAACAACTTTATTTTCTGTATTTTATGATGCTGCTTAGTTTGGTAACTTTTGTTTGATTGAACAACTTAACCCTAAGCAGTTAAATGCAAATACATTACCAAACTTGCAGAACGATTGAAAGAGCGGTTTGAATGGAGAGATCATCAATTCTTTTTTTCACACTTTCTACTCAAAGGTACATAGTAAATTATGGAGATCATCATTATTTCATTTATTTCATGATGGTGAGGAGCTTGGTAACATTTATCTTATTGTACAACTTAACCCCGAGCATTGATATCCAAGTGTATCACATAACTTCCAAATTGGCTGAAATGGCGTTCTGAATGTAGAAGGCATCAATTCTTTCATTTGCCACTTTTTACAGAACCACTACTTGTCGAAAACATGCTTATTTAATGTATTTCATCATGCTGTGTAGTTTGGTAACTTTTATTTGACTGGACAAGGTAACGTCAAAATGTAAATGCAAATGTATCGGAAATCTCCAAATTGGCTGAAACAGCGATTGAATGGAGAAAGCATCAAATCTTTCATTTGCCACTTTCTAAAGATAACTGGTGGAAAATAATTTTATTTTATGTATTTCATGATGCTGAGTAGTCTGGTAATATATATTGGACTGTACAAACTAAACCTAAAAGGGTAAATTAAAATGTATCACAACTTTCCACATTGCCTGAAACAGCGTTTTCAATCAATTCTTTCAATTCCCAGTATATACCCTTAAGCTATGCAGAAACTTGTCCAAAACTACTTTATATTAAGTATTTCGTGATGTTGAGTAGTTTTCCAACATTTATGTGATTGCACAACTTCACCCTGAGTAGTTAAATGCAATTGTATCACCAAACTTCCATAAAGGCTGAAAGTGCGTTTTGAATGGAGAAAGCATCAATTTTGCATTTGCCATGTTCTACACAGAGGTACATAGTAAGTTGTGGAGATCAACATTATTTCATGTATTTCATGATGTTGAGTAGTTTGCTAATATTTGTTTGATTATACCACTTTACCCTACGCAGTTAAATGCAAATGTGTCACAAAACTCCTTGAATTGGCTGCAAGAGCGTTCGAATGGAGAAAGCATAAATTCTTTCATTTGCCACTTTCTACACATAACCTATGTCGTGCCTTGCAGAAAAGAACTTTATTTTATGTATTTCATGATGCTGAGTTGTAATGTATTATTTATTTGACTGTACAAGCTAAAGTTAAAAGGTAAATGCAAATGTATGACAAGTCTCCAAATAGGCTGAAAGAGCGTCCGAATGGTCAAGCATCAATTCTTTCAATTGCCACTTTCTACACATAATCTGTGTAGTGACGTGCGGAAAACAACTTAATGTTATGTATTTCATCATGCTGAGTAGTTTGGTAATATTTATTTGACTGTACAAGCTAACGCTAAAAATTAAATGCAGATGTATTACAAATGCAAATGTATTACAAATCTTCAAATTGGTTGAAACACCGTTTGAACAGCGTTTTGAATGCAGAAGGCATCAATTCTTTCATTTACCACTTTTAACAGAACACCTACTTGTCGAAAACATGTTTATTTTATGTATTTCATCATGCTGAGTAGTTTGGTAATATTCATTTGATTATACGACTTAACCCTGAGAAGTTCAATGCAAATGTAGCACCAAACCTCCAGAACGGCTGAAACAGCGTTTTGAATGGACAAAGCATCAATTCTTTCATTTGCCACTTTCTAAAGATAATCTATATACTTACTGGTGGAACGCAACTTTAATTTATGTATTTCATGATGCTGAGTAGTTTGGTAATATTTATTTGACTGTACAAGCTAACGCTAAAAATTAAATGCAAATGTATGACAAATCTGCAAATTGGCTGAAACACCGTTTGAATAGAGAAAGCATCACTTTATTTGTCACTTTCTAAAGATAACCTATATAGTTACTGGTGGAAAACAATTGTATTTTATGTATTTCATGATGCTCGGTTGTTTGGTAATATATATTTGACTGTACAAACTAACGCTAAAAAGGTAAATGAAAATGTATCACAGATTTCCACATTGGCTGAAACATCGTTTGCAATCAATTCTTTCAATTCCCAGTATATGCCCTTAACCTATGTAGTAACTTGTGCAAAACTACTTTATATTAAGTATTTCGTGATGCTGAGTAGTGTTCCGACATTTATTTGATTACACAATTAACCCTGAGGAGCTAAATGCAAATGCATCACCAAACTTCCATAACGGCTGAAAGTGCGTTTTGAATGGAGAAAGCATCAATTTTTCATTTGACACTTTCTACACAGAGGTACATAGTAAGTTGTGGAGATCAACATTATTTCATGTATTTCATGATGCTAGGTAGTTTGCCAACAATTGTTTCATTGTACCACTTTACCCTAAGCAGTTAAATGCAAATGTATCACAAAACTCCTTAATTGGCTGCAAGAGCGTTCGAATGGAGAAAGCATCAATTCTTTCATTTCCCAGTTTATACAATTAACATATGTAGTAACTCGTACAAAACTACTTGATATTAAGTATTTCGTGATGCTGAGTAGTTATACAACGTTTATTTGATTGCATAACTTCACTCTGAGAAGTTCAATGCAAATGCTTCACCAAACTTCCAAAACGGCAGAAAGAGCGTTTTGAATGGAGAAAGCATCAATTCCTTCATTTGCCACTTTCTACACATAACCTATATACTTACTGGTGGAAAACAACTTTATTTTATGTATTTCATGATGCTGAGATGTTTGGTAACATTTATCTTACTGTACAACTTAACCCTGAACAGTTAAAATGCAGATGTATGAGAAAACTTGAAATTGTTTGAAACAGCGTTTTGAATGGAGAAGGCATCAATTCTTTCATTTGTGTTATGGACTCAGTGAAAGTCCCTTTAAGATAGAGAGTGTGTGTGTATGTGTGTGTGGGGCGTGCTTACGTCAATAGAAGATAAAGGACGTAATGACGTTGTTGAAGAAGTTAGAAGAAGGAGAGAGAGAGAGAGAAGGGAGAGAGACACCAGCCTGCTTGTTTTCTCTATCGATGGATGAGAAACAATAACTGTGTTTGCCACTGAAATCCATGTATGGAAGTTGGAAGTAATCCGGTGGAGTTCACTTTGTTGCTGACCTGGAGAAGGAAACAGGTATTTGTATGTGGACGACCACGGTTCGGATGCTTTTCGGGGTGAGGAAGTCACTACCGAGTAAACACTGAAGTGTCGTTTGGGTTCCATCGTGGAACATTTGGATTTCGTATGTACTCTCTCTATGTTTTTCTACATCTACATCTTATCTTCAGACAACGGTGGTTGTTGAAGAAGCCCTTGCCCATGTTTCACCTTATGGCTTGCGGAACTGAACTTTAAGAACCATTCAGGAACTGGGAGTTTTGGACTTTGTCACACACACACACGAAGAGTTTAGTTTTGGGGTTAACGTTCGAGGTTTAACATTCTTGAATTCTAACATACTAACATTTTTACTTTTATTTTACGTATTATCAATAGTAGTGATTAATAAAATAGTTTTTAACACTGAAACATGCTGAGTGTGTTTCTTTTGTTGCTGGTTCATGACATTTGCCACTTTTTACAGAACACCTACTTGTGGAAAACATCTTTATTTTTTGTATTTCATCATGCTGAGTAGTTTGGTAATATTTATTTGACTGTACAAGCTAACGTTAAAAGTAAATGCAAATGTATCACATATCTCCAAATTGGCTGAAACAGCGTTTGAATGGAGAAAGCATCAATTCTTTCATTTGCCACTTTCTACACATAACCTATATACTTCCTGGTGGAAAACAACTTTATTTTATGTATTTCATGATGCTGAGAGGTTTGGTAACATTTATCTTACTGTACAACTTAACCCTGAACAGTTAAAATGCGGATGTATGAGTAAACTTGAAATTGTTTGAAACAGCGTTCTGAATGTAGAAGGCATCAAGTCTTTCATTTGCCACTTTTTACAGAACACCTACTTGTGGAAAACATCTTTATTTATTGTATTTCATCATGCTGAGTAGTTTGGTAATATTTATTTGACTGTACAAGCTAACGTTAAAAGTAAATGCAAATGGATCACAAATCTCCAAATTGGCTGAAACAGCGTTTGAATGGAGAAAGCATCAAATCTTTCAATTGCCACTTTCTAAAGATAACCTATATACTTACTGGTGGCAAAGAACTTTATTGTATGTATTTCATGATGCCGAGTTGTTTGGTAATATTTATTTGACTGTACAAGCTAAGGCTAAAAAGCTAAATGAAAAAGTATCACAAATTACCAAATAGGCTGAAACAGCGTTTTGAATCAATTCTTTCATTTCCCAGTTTATAAACTGAACTTATGTAGTAACTTTCCCAAAACCTCTTTCCAGTAAGTATGTCCAGCTGAGTAGTTTTCCAACATTTATTTGATTGCACATCTTAACCCTGAGCCAATGCATCATCAAACTTCCAGAAAGATTGAAAGAGCGTTTTCAATGGAGAAAGCATGAATCTTTCATTTGACATTTCCTACACATAACCTATATTGGCACTGGCGGAAAACTACGTTTTTAAAATGTATTTCATGATGGTGAGTAGTTTGGTAACATCTATCTTACCCCTGTGCATTGAAATTCAAATGTATCACATAACTTCCAAATTGGCTGAAACAGCGTTCTGAATGGAGAAAGCATCAATTCTTTCATTTGCCACTGTCTACAAGTTAGCTCTATAGTGACATGGAAAACAACTTTTATTTTATGTATTTCTGATGCTGCGCAGTTTGGTAACATTTATTTGATTGTAGAACTTAACCCTGAGCAGTTCAATACAGATGCATCACAGAACTTCCAAATTGAATGAAACAGCGTTTTGAATGGAGAAAACTTCAATTCTTTCATTTGTCACTTTATACACAGAGTTACATCAAACTTCCGCAAATCACCTACATTTTATGTATTTCATGATGCTGAGTAGTTTGCTAACATTTATTTGATTGTACAACTTAACCCTGAGCAGTTAAATTCAAATCTATCACAAAAGTGGCAAATCGGACGAAACAGCGCTTTGAATGGAGAAAGCATCAATTCTTTCTGTTGCCACGTTCTACACAAAGCTACATAGTAACTTGTGGAAAACAACTTTATTTTATGTATTTGATGATGCTGTGTAGTTTGTTAACGATTATTTGAATGTAGAACTTATCGCTGAGCAGTTAAACGCCAATGTATCACTTAACTTCCAAGTTGGCGGAAACTGCGTTCCGAATGGAGAAAGCATCAATTCTTTGATTCGCCACTTTCCACACAGAGCTACTTAGTAACATGTGGAAAAAATCTTTTATTTCATGTATTTCTTGATGCTGAGTAGTTTGGTAACATGTATTTCATTGTACAACTTAACCCTGAGCAGTTAAATGCAAATGTATCACATAACTTCCAGTTTGGCTAAAACAGCGTTCTGAAAGGAGATAGCGTCAATTCTTCCATTTGCCAGTTTCTTCAAGTCAGCATCATAGTGACTTTTGGAAAACTACTTTTATTTTATGTATTTCATGATGCTGAGTAGTTTCGTACAATTTAACCGTGAGCAGTTAAATGCAAATGTATGAGAACACTTGCAGATTGTCTGAAACAGCGTTTTGAATGGAGAAAACATCGATTCTTTCATTTGACACTTCCTACGCATAACCTATGTAGTGACTTGCGGAGAACATCTACATTTTATGTATTTGATGAGGCTGAGTAGTTTGCTAACATCAATTTGATTGTACGACTTAAACCTGAACAGTTAAATGTAAATGTATCACAAAACTTCCAAATCGGCTGAAACAGCGTTTATGAATGGCAAAAGCATCAATTCTTTCATTTGCCGCTTTCTACACAGAGGTACAGATGAACTTGTGGAAATCAACTTTATTTCATGTATTTCATGACGCTCAGTGGTTTGGAATCATTTATTTTAATGTACAACGTAACCTTGAGCATTTAAATGAAAATGTATCACATAACTTCCAAATTGGCTGAAACAGCGTTCTGAATGGAGAAAGCATCAATGCTTTCAATTGCTAATGTCTTCAAGTCAGATATATAGTGACTAATGTAAAACAACATTTATTTTATGTATTTCATGATTCTGAGTAGTTTGGTAACATGCATTGGATTGTACAGCTTAACCCGAGTAGTTAAATGCAAATGTATGAGAAAACTTACAAATTGCCTGAAACAGCGTTTTGAATGGAGAATGCATTAATTCTTTCATTTACCACTTTCTACAGATCACCTATATAGTTCCTGGGGAAAACAACTTTATTTTATGTATTTCGTGATGCTGAGTGGTTTCGTAATATTTATTGGACTGTACAAGCTAACGCTAAAAATGTAAATGCAAAAGTATCACAAATTTCCAAATTGGCTGAAACAGCATTTTGAATGGAGAAATCATCAGTTCTTTCATTTGCCATTTTCTAAAGATAACCTAAATAGCTACTGGTGGAAAACAACTTTATTTTATGTATTTCATGATGCTGAGTGGTTTGGTAATATTTATTTGACTGTATAATCCAACGCTAAAAATGTAAATGCAAATGTATCCCAAATTTCCAAATTTAGTGAAACAGAGTTTTGAATGGAGAAAGCATCAATTCCTTCATTTGCCATTTTCTACATTTAACCTATGTAGTAACATGTCTAAAACAACTTTATATTATGTATTTCGTGGTGCTGACTGGTTTGCTAACATTTATTTCTTCGTACAACTTAACCCTGAGCAGTTAAATGGAAATGTATCATAAAACTTCCAAATCGGTTGAAACAGCGTTTTGAATGGAGAAAGCATCAATTCTTTCATTTGCCACTTTATACATTTAACCTCTGTGGTAACTTCTCCAAAACAACTTTATGTTATGTATTTCGTGATTCTGACCAGTTAGCTAACATTTATTTGTTTGTACAACTTAACCCTGGGCAGTTAAATGCAAATGCATCATAAAACTTCCAAATCGGCTGAAGCAACGTTTTGAATTGAGAAAGCATCAATTCTTTCATTTGCCACTTTCTACACCTGACCTTAAAATTATCTTGTGGAAAACAACTTTACATTATGTATTTGATGATGCTGAGCAGTTTGGTAATATTTATGTGACTCTACAAGCTAACCCTAAAAAGGTAAATGCAAATGCCTCACAAACTTCCAAATTGGCTGAAACAGCGTTTTGAATGGAGAAAGCATCAATTCTTTCATTTGTCATTTTATACACTTAGCCTCTGTAGTAACCTGTTGAAAACAACTTTATTTTATGTATTTCATGATGCTGAGTAGTTTGATAACATTTGTTTGATTGTACAACTTAACCCTGAGCAGTTAAATGCAAATGTATGAGAAATCTTCCAAACTGTCTGAAACAGCGTTTTTAATGGAGAAAGCATCAATTCTTTCATATGCCACTTTATGCACTTAACCTTTGTAGTAACTGATTGAAAACAACTTTATGTTACGTATTTCATGATGCTGAGTAGTCTGGTCACATTTGTGTGATTGTACAACTTAACGCTGAGACGTTAAATGGAAATTTATCACAAAACTTCAAAATTTTTTGAATCAGCCGTTTTTGATTGGAGAAAGCATCAATTCTTTCATTTGCCACTTTCTACACAGAGCTACATAGTAACTTGTGGAAAACAACTTTATTTTATGTATTTCATGATGCTGTGTAATTTGGTGACATGTATTCAATTGTAAAAACGGAGAAATATTATGTCGTCAACTCCGTTCCTCTAAGTTGGAAAGTTATTGAAAGGGGATCTACGTCTTCTGAAACTATTGAATAAATGGACTCCAAATACCTTTAAATTTAAGCAAAGGATCGACAGTACCACTCCTAATTTTTTCCAGGTTTAATCATGATATAGTTTGAGGGAACAATTGAAAATTAGTAGGGGGTATTGAATCTTTCCATTTAGCCAAATGGATCGTTTGGCCATTAATGTACCATACGGTTAGCGGAGGCAGATAGATGGCCAGATTCTCTCCTTGGTAATCCAAAAATTGCAGTGATAGGGTGAGGTTGTAAATCAATCTTCAATACGTTTGAAATAATGTTAAAAATGTCTTTCCGATATTTTTCCAGAGAAGGACAGGAATAAAGCATATGTGTCAAAGAAGCCAAATTTGATTTGCATTTATCACATATAGGATTTATATGTTGATAAAAACGAGCTTGCTTACCTTTTGGACATATGGGTCCTGTGAACTACCTTAAACTGTATCAACGAGTGTCTGGCACACATTGAAGATGTATTAGCTAAATGAAGAATTTTCTTCCAAGTCTGGAGTTCACTTTCCCATTCATTCTTAATTTTGTCCAATGACTCTGGACTTATTTTCATATTTAAAGCATAGATTTCAAGCCCTTCTGTAAAGGATTAAGACCTAATTTTTTTCCGTAGTTGCAATCTTGAATCTTTTAAAAAAATTCTCATCTGAAAATATCGAAAAACGTGTGATCTAGGCAAATGGTATTTATTAGACAATTGTTCAAAAGATGAAAAACAGTTATCAATGAATGGATCTGGAAAACATACTATTCCCTTCCTTTTCCATATGGAAAAAGCTGAGTCAACTCTGGATGGATGAAAGAAGAAGTTAGATTGAATGGGACTTGAGAAGTTAAATTTATTCAAACAAAAAAATTTAGAAACTGAAACCATATTTGTATTGTATGTTCAACAATTGGGTTAGCCATATGTTTACTTAATTTGGTAAGTGCAAAAGAGAGTCGAGCTCCTTAAATAGAATCTAATGAAAATTCAAGTACTGATTGATGCTCAAGGCATACCCATTTGGGCCATTGAATTACATCTAAATCTTGTATCCAAAAAATTAAATATATGATATTAATTGCCCAATAATATAATCTAAAGTTAGGCAAGGCCATACCACCATCCGTTTTTAGTTTTTGTAAGTATTTCTTGGGTTTTTATTCTGCCAAATGTATGAAAGAATTCTAGAATCAATGGTGTCAAAAAAAAGATTTCGGGACAAAAGTTGGAATCGCTTGAAATAAATACAAAAAAAAATGGTAAATAGTCATCTTAATCGCATTAATTCGGCCAACCAATGATAAATACAGTGGAGACTACTTTGTAAATAATTGTTTAACATGGTCAATTAAATATAATAGATTAGCTTTAAGTAAGTCCTTTTGTTTCTTGGTAATTTTAACAACTAAATACATAACATAGTCAGTTACCAATCTAAAAGGTAATTGGCTATAAATTGGGGTTTGCATATTCAATGGCAAAAGGTTCTCTCTTATTAAGATTTAATATGTAGCCAGAAAAAAACACCAAACTGATCTAGTAGTGATAGTACTGCGGGGATAGATTCCTCCGGATTAGAAATATTAACAGGTCATCTGCGTACAGGAATATCTTATGAATCTTCTGTCCGCGAGTAATGCCACATATATTTGAAGAGTCCCGGAGTGCAATAGCCAAGGGTTCTAAAGCAATATCAAATAATAAAGGGCTTAACGGACAACCTTTTCTAGTACCTCAAAAAAGCCTAAACAAATGAGATCTTTGATTATTAGTAAGTATTGAACCATGGGTGTATAATAAATCATTTTAATCGCAGATATAAATTTAGGGCTGAAATTAATTTTTTGCAGTGTAGTGAATTAATATTCTCATTCGACTCTGTCAAACGCCTTTTCAGCGTCTAGTGAAACAACACATTCTGGAATTTGGGAGGAAGGGGTATATATAATGTTCATTAATCTCCTAATATTAAAATGTAACTAACACCTGTCTAGTCTTCAGAGGTAATCAGTGGGAGAAACTTTTCCAGTCTTTTTGGAGAAATACTTTTGAATCTACATTTAATAAAGAAATGTCCATAAGATGCACAATCAGTGGGATCTTTATCCTTTATAAGAATTAAAGAATAGTTGCTTCATAGAAAGATTGTGGTAGTTTACCCACTGATAGGGCATCTTGAAAAAATTTGGCGAACCAGGGAACAAGAATATCCGAAAAGGATTTAAAAAATTCAGCTCTATATCCGTCAGGGCCAGGTGCTTTACCCGAGTTCATTGAAAATATTACTTCCTTTATTTCTTCCTCCGAAATGGGAGCATCTAATGTAGAACATTCATTTAAAGATAGTTGGGGAATCTTCAGGTCTCTTAAAAGTTCGTTCATTAATGTAGGATCCTCAAGGGATTCTGATTGATAGAAATAAAATTCTTGAAAGGATTTGTTGATTTGAATAAGATCTATCGTGTAGGTACCATCTGGTTTACGAATTTTATTCATCTGACGTTTAGATATAGTAGCTTTCAATTGGTTGACCGGATTTGTTACCATGTATATAAAATTGAATTTTGTTTTTTAAGTAGTAGATTTTCAATTGAAGATGTTAATAATAAACTATGTTGTAGGTGGGGTTCTGTTGTCTTTTTAAAAAGCTCCAGATTCGGGGTATCAGAATATTTTTTATTGATTTATTTAACCTTGTCAACCAATATACGTATTTCATTGTTAGTTCGTTTCTTCAAACCAGCGGAATATGAAATAATGTGACCAGCATATATGTTTTAAAAGTATCCCATATTATCCCACTGGAAATTTCTTCAAAAAATTAGTTAAAAAGAAAAATGAAATCTGTCCATTAATAAATGGGACGAAATCTGAGTCTTGTAATAGAGAACGATTAAAGCGCTATTGTCTGACATCAAACAATACATTTGGTAATTTAATTGATAAAGTCAATGGTGCACGATCAGAAATGGCAATTGCATCGTATTTACAGTCCATAGTAAGTGGAGCTAGTCCAGCATCAGTAAGAAAATAATCAATCCTCGAGTAGTTATGGTAAACATGAGAAAAGAATGAAAATTCCAAACAAGAAATCTCCAAGCATCTAAAATTCCGGATTCAACTAAAAGGAATTAATGAAGACAGCGGAGTTGTTTGGAAGTGCAGAATTTGACACAGCTAACCATCGAAGGGTTTAGACAGCAGTTAAAATCTCCACCCAGAATCACAGTTTCTTCATTTAAGTTAGGAAAAAATGCAAACAGATGTTTAAAACATTCAGGGTGATTTACAGTGGGTGCATAAAGTTTAACCATAACAACATTTTTTTATTATGGCGCAGACCATTAGCTAATAAAAATCTACCATTTGGGTCTGATACTGTCTCATGATGGACAAACGAAATTGAGGAGTCTATAAAAATAGAAGCTTCTTTCACCTTTGT
Source organism: Pristis pectinata (assembly GCF_009764475.1). Taxonomy (NCBI): domain Eukaryota; kingdom Metazoa; phylum Chordata; class Chondrichthyes; order Rhinopristiformes; family Pristidae; genus Pristis; species Pristis pectinata. The sequence continues at coordinate 15,737,288 of NC_067450.1, forward strand.
TTGTGAATTTGAATGGAACTGTTGACCCCTCCAAAATCTAAAACAAAGTTGATTATATTTCTTCCTGATGTGAGTCTCCTGAACAAAAATAATCTGAGCATTTAATCTCTGGAAAACTTTAAATATCTTCTTGCGTTTAAGCGGATTATTTAATCCGTCAACATTCCATGAAATAAAATTAATGGTCTTAACCATTTTAACAGATTAAAAAACTTATGGTATGTAAAGGGTTAATCTTGAACTAAAAAAATATTCAAAGAGGAAACGGATGTGAAGACAATTTGGAAAAATTTGAAGTTTAGCCCAGAAGGAAAAAAAAATAAAAACAACCCCACCCCCTACCCCAACAGCCCGAAAACTGGCCAATAGGTAGACAGTAAGTGACCCTCTAATTGAACTACCCACAGTTCTATTGGTGGCAGTAATCCAAACTGAAAAAAATATATAAACCACCCATATTTTGTCTTAAAACGAACAACATAATACAAACAGAGATATCGAACTCACAACATAGTTGTGAGATTGAAACAGAGCCAAAGGGCGTCAACAGCCGACAATTAAAAAATAAGGTTTAATAATTATTTCGATAAGAAAGCAAACGATCAGTCATTTTGTTAAATTCTTAATTGTTATAAAACAAAACATTAAAAATATTAAAAGAAGAAAAAAAAGGATTAAATCTAAAGATTAATTAGATAATAAAACAAGTAGGTAGTAAATCAAAGGAAAAACATTGTATCTCTTCCGCAGTTCTTAGCTTCTGAAATTAAAAGCTAATTCAAAAGAAAATTCTTGGCTTCTTGAATGGATTTAAACCATTTGCGAAATTAGTCAGGTAATGAAATTCTCAGCCTTGGTGGGAATAATAATGCAGGATTATAGTTGCTTTGATAGAGACGTGCAGTAATTAGTTTGTAGGTCAGCCTTTCTTTCATAACTTCTGGGGTATAATCTTCAACTATTCGAAACTTCCATTGTTTAAATTGAATCATTCCACGTCTACGAGCAGTACGAATCAGGAGTTCCTTGACGCTGACATAATGGAATCTCAGTATTACTGGCCGAGGTTTTTGATCCGGAGCAGGTTTGGATCTTAATCCTCTTTGAGCCCTATCCAAAATAGGCTAAACAAGGAACATTTCGGAACCAAGCACATCGACCTAGAGATTACAAAAGAATTCCGTGGGGTTACCAGTCTCGGGGTTGTCTGGGAAATTGATGATTATTAAATATTTCCTCCTGCTGCGTCCTTCCCGGTCGATGATCCTCTGTTGTTACTTTTCCAGGTTTTGCTTGGTCATAATTAAGGCATTTTCAAGTGAATGAAGCTTGGAATCTCTCTCTTTACGAGCTTGGTCGAGTTCAGAAATTAGTTGCATTTGTTTGGCATTTTACTGGATCAGAATATTTTGTTTGTCTTCGAAGTCTTTTAAAATGGACTTCAATTCGGCAAATCTCCGATCGAACTTTCTATCCAGATTAGAAACCGCTTCCAAAGTAGATTGGTCTCCAATACCTTTACCATGAGCAGAGGCTTTAGATCTAGTGGTCATTTTAACAGTTAAACATCAAAATTACACTTGTGCCAGTATTGTAAAAGACTTATTAAAGGGCGGTAAATGGTAGATTGAAACGTGCCTGGACCAAAGCTAAATTATGACTTATTCCATCGAGCGCCACCAACAGACTCTCTGCTACTACAAGTTCAAGCTGGCACTCCAACTAAAAAAACTTGATGGGCACAAAGGTCACGTTAGGCGGAAGGGAAAATTGTCTCACTATTCTATTGTCTCGTTATTTGATGAAAACGCGAATTATTTAATGACGAACCATCTATTATATTCTATCGCCGTGGTCTCCCACGCTTGGAGTGTGCGACGAGAGATTGGTTTTGCTCAGTTTTTGGAAAGGAAATCAGGACTGGGATGGCGTGAGAAGACAGTACAGTACGAATGACAGAGGCTGAGAGCCTGCATTGAGAAAACGGTCAAACACCTTATCTTCTTATGTGATGACTTTGTACCGCAGATCAGCCATCCCCCACACCCACACACTTCGTCAGACTTACACAGACTTTCTCCAAGCTGTGTCCATGAAATCATCTGTGTCAATTTGATGGGAGGGCAGCTGATCTGTAATGTATATGCGAAATATATATCACTGTGCGTTGCAGCGTCGCATCCACAGCCTTCTTCTTGAATACAATTCATTACTTGATACTATGTTAATTTCTCCGTGTTTGCTCTTCTAATAATACTTCGTCAATTGTGCAGGTGTCTTTAGTGCGTCAGCCGTGACACCCCAGCCACCAAACCGTTACAATACCCCAACCTCGTGACACTGCAGATATAGCTCAGTATTATCTGTTACCTTACAGCAGCTTTTATTCATTTTACATTTTATGTCTCAGTGAAGTGCTCCTTCTGTGTGGAAAACGCTGGAGGAGTAATCTGAATGCAGCTTAATAAGAAGCATCTGATGGATGGTCTGAGGAAATGCGGTTGTCAGTAAATTTATGTTTCAGCTGATATTGTTCTTACCTCCCACGTGGCACCCACGATCATTTTTCCTGGAAGTGACTGTGACTGGTGTAGCAAGGCACAATGTATCACAGTCACAAGAGTCTTCGACATCTGGATCTTTGGTGTGCTTTGTGGCATTGTAAAACTTAGTACGCATTTCGGGGTGTTTCGTCGATATTCCGTAATAGCTCCCAAAAACTGTTTCAGACATGTTTGATGGTAATGAACCGCTCTCATCTAACAGGGATCTGTTAGAAGCGTCAAGAGTCCCTTCAGCAATTTTTTGTTTCAGTTCATTATTGGATTAATCCTCAGTAAAAATCCAGAAAGAATTGAAGAGGCCTTTGACAGCAAGCAGGCCATCGAGAACCGTTAGGAAACCTAGGGAAAGAATACAACACAAAAACAGGCCCTTCATCCCACGATGTCTGCGCCATATTTTCCTCCACCAGAGGCCCACAGCTCCAACTGACGGAATGTTTCTCTAGCGCACGGGAGGGGTTTAAACGCCGTGAGGATATTCCTGGGCATTGACATCAGGGCAGACCACAGAAGCTTGACTCTCGTAGCCTGTAGTACCAGGTGGGATATCTCTCTGGGGCAGTGGGTCAATAGATGCAAGACCAAATGTAATTTGTTAAAGAGAGAGTGTGGGAGATGGTAAAATGGACTCAGGTTGCAGTTCAGTCTCTTGGTCACTGCAGTCTGTTTGCAGATTATATCAGTTCAGCAACTCCCTAAACTCTTCAACTCTCCCCTGAATTTAGATTGAGTTAGAACGTACATAAAGGAGCTGGAACAGCAATTCAGAATGCGGAGCATGTGCGATATTACATTGACAATAGCAAATGGGTCGTTGAAATCCCGGTATGTCTCCGTGTTTGTGATTCGAGAAAACGGGAAGAGTCCGACCGTTGCCATCCCCAAGAATATAAAATTGGCCGATGAGGCAAAAAGCAAGACCAGGCTCTTCGGCGACTCCGCATCTCCGCGTCTGCACGGAAACCCCGACGGAACCGACTGGCCACCAGGATGTTTCTGATGGTCAATAGGTTGAAAAGAACGACCGTGACGTAGGCACCAAGGGAGTTAAAACTGTCTGAGGACCATAGAAGACTCTCCACGGCAGGACAACATTAATAGCGGGATTGTTCATGCAACCTATCTGCCGGCAGTTGTGAATGATGTAAGGCAGAATCGTGAAATAGTATGGGATGTTCCTGGCAGGTAAACAGTGCTGACGACCAGCGCTGAAGTTTTTGCTGTGCAATATCTCCGTTTGAACCCCTGAAAACAAACGGCCTCAAAACGGTCGAAAGTGAAGGACACCATCAGCCAGACGGAGCCGTCAATCACGGACGCCATCATGATTAACTCGAAGCGGCCCACTATTGTGTGATAGTAAAACAAATGCCCAAACTGAGGGACGAGAATGCGGTTCATTACGACGTAGAAGACGAGAACGAGGAGATCTGCCGTGGCCATGTCCACAAGGGAGATGACAGTGCTTTTAGAAAGACCGCAGTCGCGGTGATGGAGTGGCAGAGGTGTGACCACATTGTCTATAATAAAACAAAAGGCATTGAATCGGAATAATGAAATAGGAACCAACAGCACCGACGTTTAACCTCAACAACATCACCCGTCCTACTACCTTTCATGAGGGTGTAGCCGGTTCTGATGGTATACCGCTGCTGCATTCTGGGCATTAAGCTCACATCTGTCTTCCTTACCGGCTCCAGAACTCTCTCCATTTCTCTACCCTCCGTTCTCCTCCTGCATTTCTTTCATGTCCGCAAGATAAAGTGGATAACATACAAACGAAATAACCCTTTCAGATTGTACATGAATATAATATAAAAGTAAAATATTGCGAGTTCCGGAAACGCAAAACATTGCGTTAAACTGTAGATGTTCAGTGGGGAAGACATTATCTTAATTTTATTAATTTACGAAATGCGTGAAGTATTTATGCATCATTCGTAAATTACTCTGAGAAGATGGCGGAGGGGAGGGGTATGCAGACCCTCTTGATCACCGCGATCCCGCTGAACAGATTCTCTGTGTGCGTTAGTGGCGTAGTTCCCGTGTTTGCAACGGTGACGATGAAGCCAGAGTGAATACTTTCAGGTTAGCATGGTGTGCGACATCGAGAGGAACATGTTACGTTTTTCTCATGAGCCTGAAGGGCTTGTTCATCTTAAAGTTGACTGGTATGTAGGAACGCATCGACCTAGATGCCAAAGCGAAGAAGTGCGTTGCATTTGAGATGGCACAACACCAGCCACACTGCGCAATGGGGTGAGGGAGGGTGGAGGGAATGCTATCGGGCGCGGATAGGGTGCCAAACATAGAAGAAATTTGCTACGAGACAAAACTTTGATTGCTGGCGAATGTATTCATCAACTGAAGAACATTCACGGAAGTAAAATTTACAGTGCATCAGCTAGCCATTTGTAATGCACAGAACAGTCACTACTTCCCTGGTCAGACGATTGTCATTTGAAGTAAGTCTGACAGATCCGGTGTTATTTCAAATTCCCTACCTTGAGGATATTTACTGAAACAGAGAGAAGAAATCAATCATCCAGGAATCTCGGTGGTTCTTCAGAGGATATTTCATCGACTGGCAGAATTTAGACCTTTGCAAAATTGATACTTTCTTCAAGACAAAGACAGGGATTCGTGTCTTTTTCTTTTCCTCACAGCATATCGTAATGATCTTGAATTCCCTTCCTCTCTGGATTGCGGACGCAAAGTCCAAATGTTTTTTTTAAGACAGGGACAGATAGAGTGAAAGTTTACCGAGTGTAGGTCGGAATGCGGAGTTCAGATCACAATCAGCATAAACATTTTTAATATATAACGGCTATTTCGAAGGGCAAACTGGCTCATCCCTGCTCTGAGTTTGTATGTTCTTTTGTCTGAGAGAATATGTCAACAGAATGGTGTGTTCTTACCTTTGTAATATTGCGGAAGTAACTCATGAAAGTGGAATATGTGGAATCTGACCGTTACAGAGAAAATGGCGGTAAAACCATTACCGCTGGTCTCTGGGCTGTGTGAAAGGGAAAATGTAATCGCAATAGTGTTACCGGTAGCACATTAAATGGATCACTTCTCCGCGATTTGGAAGGAATTCCCGTTGTTTTCCACAAACTGTCCACATCTCACTGTGCAAGCTGTCTTCGAGGTATTTCAACGATGCAGAATGAATGCACGAGGGACGACTTAAGCCAAGTCCTTACATGGTGTCAAGGGGAAATGGGTTGGGGAATCTATCACAACATTTCTGCACCGTGATCTTCACCTACTTTTGCTAATATTCTCAGACTAAAGGCATTCGAATATTGGGTAAGATGATATGCCGTCCATTATTCCAAAAATATTATCGGTCATCCTACTTCGACCTATTTTATAAATTCATTCTTTCAAATATCTCTGGGAACAGAGCTGCAGTTGAATACAGAGCAACCCGATGAGCTCTCCCTGGATTAGTTCACAGGCAACCATCAAAATAAAAACGGAGAACATATTTGGCAGGGTGTTTTTTCCCCGAATATTTAATTCTCCATTCTACAATAGGAAAACCAATGTGAACCATTTGGTTTGACCTGACTGAACGATTCATACTCTTGACAAACTATTCCTTTTAAATCTGAAAGCATCAGTGAATACTCCACACTGTACATATTGTGGAGCTGATCATTCATGACTCAGATGGCACCGTCCTTTTCCCTATTTTCATATGAGCCCCACTCGGATATCCCTGCAAAGTTGCACTTCCCTGTGCAATTCTCCAAACCGAAGTAAAGTATCGTTGCTGCCTTTGTTCCCCGAGGCAAACGAACACCTGAATGGCCAACTTGCGTCGGAGAACGAGCAGAGTAAAAGGAAATAAAATCAGCTTATGTACGTACGTGACAGACAATGACTATTTCCTGCACGATAGTCAATGGGATACCATTGCAGTTGTTCCTGCTCTCCGTATTCAGCGGCATAAATAACTGCGCAAAGCACTTGTGGCAAGTGCCGTCCAGACCTCATTTATCCTTGTGGATATTGATTGACGTGCTGATAATTCACAACCATTCAGAAGGAACATCAGGATTATAATGAAACGCTCACTGCCTTGCTGGAGGATTGTGGATCACTCAGGTTCCTGAAGCACAACTGCACTAAGAACAAAACACCCCAATCGGTTTGTACCACATGTATCTCTATTAATTGTCATTCCATTTACTATCAACGCACTGTCGCTGAAGTGTGGGCTATCCATATATTGCATGAGAATTACCCCGATAACATTTCTTGAATCTTCGACATCCAGCCAAAAAAGGACATGGGCAGAAGGTGCGGGTTTACTGCATCCTGCATGTTTCCTTTCAAAACTCACACCACCCTGGACTTCGAAATACTTCTCTTTGTTTTTTTTGTTGGCTCTTGGAACTGCGTTCACAACAACTTTGTAGATGTCTGCAATCAGAATGATATAACTAATTTCAGAACGCAGGTCATCACCAACCTGTGACGAGACCTGTGCAATAAATTCTGGACACATGATTGGTACTCTGATAGATGAGAGAATGCAACAAACTCTCAGCACAAAAATATTTCTTACCCGGAATACCAAATATTGCAAGTGCATGGTAGAACACTTTCCCGATCATCAGAATTAGGGTAGCTCCATTTTCCTTCTCTGTGCTCGGCCTCTGCCGACACAAAGAGTGACATGCTTTCAATGAACGTGCTTAGTTATATGCGAGGCACAATTACTCCGAAACAATTAAGCAGAGTGATGCTATCCATCGTCTTTCTTCATGTGAGGATAGAAAAAAGTCAGGACAGAAACAGTGATTCTTCTTCATCCATTGATACAGAGACCAACAGTCAGTGTCTCCCTCTCTCGTCACTGACTCACTGAGCAAAAAACGTCAGCACGTTGTTATCTTTCTATAGTGACGACACCACACATACTACTGCTGTACTGTACTATATTTTAAAGCGTCATTCACCAAAAGCAACCTGATCCGTAACACCTCCACCTTAAAAAAATTGATCTACAGGAGCACAATTTTTAACGGCGCATACTATTAGAAAAGCAATGTGTTATAACTATCATTTACACAATTACAGAAAAGATCCATTTCCGATTTAACATCGCGAAAGGCAATCAGCAATTATGTTATCTTTGCCTTTAATATGAGTTATCATGAGATCAAACTCTTGCAAAATTAAACTCCACTTCAACAGCCTTCTCTTCTTGTTTTTCACTTGGCTCAGAAATACCAATGGGTTATGGTCTATATCCACAGTAAGTGGTTTCTGAGCGGCGCAAACATATACACCAAAATGCCGCAAAGCTAAAACAAGTGACAATCATTATTTTTCTATGGTGGAATAATTCTTTTGATGTTCATGAAATTTCTTTGAAAAGTTAATATTATTACGGTCAATATTATTACGGTCACCCTTCTGCAACAACACAGCTCCTACAGCTTCATCACTGGCATCTACTGCTAATGAAAATGGATTTTCAAAGTCAGGTGATTTGAGCACAGGATGGTAGCATAAAATGGCTTTCAGCTTCACAAGTGCTTCTTGGAAAGGATCGATCCAAACAAACTTTACTCCCTTCTTCAGAAGATTAGATAGGGGAAGAACAATATCAGCAATTTTTTTTACATAACTTTCGTTAATATTCAACCATACCCGTTGGAATGTGTAACTCAGATATTGTTTGAACTTTTGACTGAACAGGAGATAACTTTCCATGACCTACAACATTACCAAGAAGAATCACAGTGGCATGGCCAAATTCACTTTTAGTCAAATTAACTGTAAGGTTGGCTTCGGAAAGTCTTTCAAAAAACCTTTCTAATGCAGAGATGTGAACTTCCCAGGAATCATTCCCTGTCACTAAGTCGTCAATGTTGGCACCTGTATGTCTTAACACATGAATTACATAATTAATCATTCTTTGAAATGTTGCTGGAGCACTTGCATTCCAAATAGCAAAACATTGTATTCATACAATCCAGAAGGAGTGACAAAAGGCAGAAATCTCCCTCCCTCTATCTGTCAATGGCACAAACCAGTATTCTTTCGATAGGTAAATCCTCGTAAGAAATTTAGCCTTTCCCACTCTGTCTATGCAATCATCCACCCTACGGATTGGGTAAGCATCTGACTTAGTTACATACACTTTTCTATAATCAGTGCAAAACCTAACCCAAGGTTAAGTAAGAAATACTTACAAAAACTAAAAAGGGATGGTGCTATGGCCTTGCCTAACTTACGATTATAATATTGGGCAATTAATATCAGATATTTATTTTTTTTGATACAAGATTTAGATGTAATTCAATGTCCTAAATGGGTACACCTTGAGCACCAATCAGTACTTGAATTTTCATTAGTTTCTATTTTAGGAGCTGCATTCTCTTTTGCATTTACCAAGGTAAGTAAACATATGATTAACCCAATTGTTAAACATGCAATACGAATATGGTTTCAATTTCGTAAATATTTTGGATGGAATAAATTTAACTTTTCAAGTCCCATTCAATTTTTTTTCTTTCATACATCCAGAATTGGCTCAACTTTTTCCATATGGAAAAGGAAGGGAATAGTATGTTTTCGTGATCTATTGATTGATAACTGTTTCTCATCTTTTCAATAATTGTCTAACAAATACAAATCGCCTAGATCACACTTTTTTCGATATTTGCAGATTATACATTTGTTAAAAGCTACTATGCGACCTTTTCTGACACCTTACAAAACTGAAACAACGGAAAAAATCTAGGTCTTAATCCCTGTCAGAAGGGCTTGATAGCGATAATCTGATTTAATTATGAAAATACGTCAGAATCACTGGAAAAAATTAAGAATGAATGGGAAAGCGAACTCCAGACATCTCTACCTTTCGAGACTTGGAAGAAAATTCTTCGTTTCGTTAATACATCTTCGATGTGTGCCGGACACTCGTTGATACAGTTTAAGGTATTTTGGAACTGCTTTGTTCCAAAGATAAGCAAACTCGTTTTTATCAACATATAAATCCTATATGTGACCGATTTAAATCGAATGTGGCTTCTTTGACACATACTTTTTGGTCCTGTCCTCCTTTGAAAAAATATTGGAAAGACATCTTTAACGTTATTTCAAACGTGTTGAAGATTTATTTACAAGCTCACCCTATGACTGCAATTTTTAGATTACCAAGGTTAGAATCTGACCATCTATCTGCCTCCGCTAACCGTATGATTGATTTGTTACATCAATGGCCAAACGATCCATTTTGCTAAACGGAAGGATCCAATACCCCCTGCTACTTTTCAATGGTCTCTCAAACTATATCATGTCTGAACTTGGAAAAAATTAGGAGTGGTACTGTCAATCCTTCGCTTAAATTTGAAGATATTTAGAGTCCATTTATTCAATATTCTCACATGATACAGATCCCCTTTCAATAACTTTCCAACTTAGAGGAACGGAGTTGACTACATAATATTGCTCTGTTTCTACTGAGAAATTTCAGTCCAGTCTGTTTTTTCTTTGTTGTTTGTTTGTTTGTTTTGTGAAATGTTTCTGTTTAGTTCAGTTTAAATTTTTAATAAATTTTCTTATTGTTTTGGGTTTTTCTTGCTTGTTTTATTAATTTATATAATAAATCTTGTTCTTTCCTTTCTTTTATATTCTATTCATTTACTAAGAGATCGTTGGATCTACAGATTTTTATATCTTATTGTTTTTTATGATTATCTATGAAGTGTTTGTTCTCGATGTTATATATCAATCTGTATTAATTTGAAAACTGATAAAAAGATTGAAAAAGAAAGAAATAAATGAAAACCTAACACTCCCATCAGGCTTCGGCATAATAACACAGATGAGCTCCAAGTTGAAGTGGAACGTCTAATAATGTCGTTCTCTAACATATATTCAATTTCTTGGTCAACAAGTTTACTCTTTTCCACATTCATTCGATATGGGTGTTGTTTGATTGGATTTGTATCCCCAACGTCAACGTCATGATTGCTTGTTGATGTTCTTTTTGGAACATCTGGAAACAAATTTTGAAATTTTAAACTTAACTGCTTCATCTGTTGTTTTTGAGAAATTTGTAAATATTCCAACTTAGTTTCAAGGTTTTCTCGGATGTTTTGATTTCTCATCTTCGGTACACACTGTTTGGACTAAATTGATCTTCCTCAGTCTCAACTTCGGATATCCTTGGAAGAACACCCACGTTATCAACCATAGCCACAACTGGAATTTTCTCGTAATAACGTTTAAACATATTTACATGATAGAGTTGTTTTTTTCTTGCGTCCATCAGGTGATTCGATTATATAATTTAAATCATTTATTTTAGATCCAATTTCATAGGGCCCATGAAACCGGGATTTCAGCGGGTTGTTTTGACTCGGGGAAAACACTTATTTTTTTCTCCCTTCGTAAACGACTTTAAGCGAGAATTTATCAAAATTCGTTTTCATTTTCGTCTGGCATGTTTTCAAATTCTCTCTCGCCAGCTGTCAGACTCTTTCCAGCCGTTTTAGATTTCTGAACATAGTCCGACAAATTCAAATGCATCTCCTCATTAACCCATTGTTCCCTTAGTAACTGTAAAGGCCCTCTAACTTGATGTCAAAACACAAGTTGAAATGGACTGAACCGTAAGGACTCTTGCACTGAATCCCTTATTGCAAACAAAAGCAAATGAACTCCTTCATCCCAATCCCTTGCGTTGTCAAAGCAATAAGTTCTCAGCATATTTTTGAGAGGAGAATGAAAGCTTACCAGAGCTCCCTGAGATTCTGGATGGTACGCAGGTGAAACAATTTGCTTTGCTTCCAGCGCATAGACTAATTGCTGAAAGAAACCCGACATAAGATTACTCTCTAGTCAGATTGGATTTCTTCCTGCAAATCAACCAAAGTAAAAAATAAAAGAGCCTTTGACACAGTCTTGGCATCAATATTTCTAAGTGGTATTGCCTCTGTAAATCCAGAAGTTGCACACATAATGGTTAACAAATACTGATTCCCAGCTTTAGACTTTGGTAATGAGGCAACTATCCACAAGCACCTTCGAAAAGGGTTTATAGAAAGCAAGAATAGGCGGGAAAGGAGCCACAGGAGGACTTTGATTCGGTTTACGTACCATATGACATGTGTGACAAGTTCTACAAAACATCACAGCATCCTTCCCCACACCAGGCCAAAAGAATTGATTCAAAATCTTTCTTACTTTTTTACTCACGTCAAAATGACCACCTAAAGGCATATTATGGGGCAGGTTTAAAATCTCATTCCTGTAAACTTCAGGAACTACAACCTGACGAATAACTTCTCATTCCTCCTTGGCAGGAACGTCAGGAGGTCTCCATTTTCTCAATAACATCATTTTTGACATGATATTCAATTGGCACTTTCTCAGACTCATCACTTGAGAGTGCTTTTTCTCTCAATTCAGTAAGCTCAGGTTCTTTAGCCTGCTCCACTCTCAATTCTTTCCTGGATAGAGACAAATTTCTATATTCAGGCCCAATAGAAGGATTTTGATTCTCCAGTGAAGATAGAAAAGTCCCGGACAAGTCATCTTAACTTGCATCCTGTTTAGGACTGTCACAGGGAACAAAATCAGGCTGCACAGGACTCTCGGCCTTGGCCAATTCTTTAGCCATAGCTTGAGTCACTGCACAGGATGGATAAACATCTGAATCGTGCTTGGACTCATTAGTACTTGGTTTGGTCGTTAACCGTACCACAGGGATATTTTTTCCTCCTCCAAGGTTATTTCCGAATAACAAAGAAACTCATTACACCGGTAAACTAGGTCGTATCCCTATCTCAACAGGCCCTTCTCAGAACTCTTACTTTAAAATTAACTGGTGCAAAGGTACAGACACAGTGTCACCTGTAATGCCTCGCACTAGATTTACCTCACCAATATCAGTTTGTTCACCAAAATTTAAAAGAACGTCCAGCATGATAAATTGGGAAGCCCCAGCATCTCTAAGGATTTTCACTGGCACGTGGGGTGTCCCAACATTCAGTGAAACAAAACCCTCCGACACATAATAACGGAATTCCTCCCTAACCTCATCCAACTTTGCAGCTTTATCTCTGGAAAGGACTGACCTTTAACAAAATGTCCTAAACTTTTGATTTTTGCGTTGAACTACGTGAAAACAAGCATTTGCCACGGCCTCTCTTTCTTTCTTTTTCTTCACGGGGAAACAATTAGCTGCCACATCAACAGGTTTCTTATAGTAATAACAAGTACTCTCAGCAGGTTTCTCCAGCACTGGCTTCCTTTCGTCCTTCCCTTTTTGATTACTTCCCATTTTAATCCACGGTTTACCTGTATTGTCCTCATAACTCTTTAGAAAGGTCTTAATTTGTCCCCATTTGGATTTATGGGTTAAAGCATAATCACCTGTCAACTTTGCGGTTTCTTACAAAGTTTCTACCTCCTTTTCATTGAGATATGTTGTTATGTCAACTGGGACACACTTTTTAAAGTCTTCCACTAAAATAAATTCTCCCAATTTATCATAATCCCCATCTATATTTTTAGATGTGAACCACTGTTCAAAACGTAGTTTTCTTTCCATTGGCAAATTCCATATACGTCTGGTCTGCAGACTTCTTCAGGTCTCTAAATTTCCGTCCTTAAGCCTCAGCTACTAATTCATAAGCCTCAAGTGCAGCTTGTTTTACCTTTGTATAATCAGCTGTTTCCCAAACAGATAAGGCAGAATAAGCTTGTTGAGCTTTACCTTTAATCACACTCTGTAACATTACAGCCCATCTTCCCCGTGGCCAGTTTGAACTCTCAACAACCTTTTCAAAATGTTGGAAATACTGATCAACTTCCTCAAACGGAGGGACTAATCGAACTTCTCTACTGGCTATGAAACCATCATCAGAATCAGAACCAAATTCCGAACTCTTTCATTTCATTTCTAACTCAATTCTACTCTGTTCCGTCTCCATCATCTTCACTACTGACTTATCCACTACCTCAACTTGCTTTGTTCCAACTCAAACTTCATTCACGCTTGTTCTGCATCAGCTTCTAATATACTTTGTTCTGCTTCAGCCTCTAACTTCAGCCGAGTTTGTTCTCGGTCAGCATCTATCTGTGCTAGATGCACCTGGGCCTCAGAAATCGCTGTTTCACTCCAAGGACACTGTTTTAACACATAACCCCCAAACACCTTCTCCACATAAGGGCCAGCTATCAGTCTCTGAATATCTGCCTTTCTCATAAACTGCGTTAATGCTTCAAGGATAAGCTCTGCAGCAAGGTTCAACAAATCAGGCTTCCTCATCCCGTGCAATCCCACACGGGTTGGCTTTCTCAAAAATGCATCCATTGTTTCTGGTTTACACACACACAAACCAACTAAAAAGAGCTTTATCGGACCGACCACAATCAGTCGTCCAATAAGCCCCCTAATTTGTCCAAACCCAGACCTCTAGTACCAGTCTTGAGTTCGAGTTCAGACCACCCTCGTCAATCCCGGAACGAGACCACAATTTTGTTACGTACCAGCAACAGAATAAACACACCGAGTCATGTATAAGTGTTAGAAACTATTTTATTAACAGCAACTTATGATAATAAGAAAAGTAAAAATGTTAGATATTTAATATTAACCCCCAAAACTAACCTCGAAGTGTGTGTGTGTGTGTGGCAAATTCCCGAACTCCAATTCCAGAAATAAGTGTCAAAGTTCAGTTCAGCAGGTCATAAGGTGAAACGTTTGCAAATTCTGAAGAGAAAATGTAGAGAGAATATAAGAGAAATTACGAAATTCAAATGTTCCACGTGGAACCCAAACGACACCTCAATCACTGATGATCTCCATTGCTTTGTTCCGAATTATCCGCCACCCCGAAAGGCATTCTAGATATGGCCGTCCACAGAAATACCTGTTTCCCTCTACAGGTTAAGGACAAAGTCCAAGAATACATCTCAAAGTTCAGTTCAGCAAGTCATAAGGTGAAAGGTGAGCAAAGTCTGAATTGCTCCAATAATCCATACGTGGATTGTACTGACAGATATGGTTATTGTTCTTCATCCATCGATAGAGATACGAGCAGTTAGTCACTCTCTCTCTCTCTCTCTCGCTCTCTCTCTCTTTCGTTTCTCATTGACTCACTGAGAAAAACACGTCCGCACGTTATTATGTTGTTGTCGTGATGACACGACACACAAACTACTGCTCTACTGTACTATATTTTAAGGGGACATTCACCAAATAGCAATCTGCTCCGTAACACCAAGCAATGGAGATCTTCGGAGACTGAGGTGTCGAATGGGTTCCATCGTGGAACATGTGGATTTCGAATCTTTTCTGTACATTCTCTCCACATTCTCTCTCTACATTTTCTCTTCAGTCAACGGTGGTTTTGCAAAAGCCTTTGCTCACGTTTCACCTTATCACTTGCTGAACTGAACTTTGAGAACTATTCCGAGACTTGGGGTTTGGGAATTTGCCACACACGCACTTCGAATTTAGTTTTGGGGTTAATGTTTAATATCTTACATTTTTACTTCTCTGATTATCACAAGTAGTTATTAATAAAATAGTTTCTAACACTTATACATGGCTCGTTGTGTTTCTATTATTGCTGTTACGTAACCAAATGGGGGGCTAGTCCGGAATCAATCCCAAGATTGACGAGATTAGTCCGAAATCGATCTCAAGAATGGTATGAACAAATTAGGGCTTATTAAACGACTGATTGTTGGTCGGCCTGATACATTTCTTTTTGATTGGTTTGTGTGTGTGGAAACCAGCAACAATGGATATTGAAGCATTTTTGAAAATGCCAACCCCTGAGACATTGTCCGGGTTGAGAAAGGTAGATTTGTTGAGCATTGCTACAAAGCTAAACCTTGAAACAGTAAAGTTGTCTATGAAAATGGCTGTTATTCATAGACCGATAGCTGTCCATTACGTGAAGGTGAAGACGTTTGGGGAGGAAGTGTTAAAACAGTTTCCTGGGAGTAAACCAGAGATTTCTGATGCCCAGGTGCAGCTAGAAAAGATGGAGGCTTTTAAAGAGAACAAACGCAGATGAAGCTTGAGGCCGAGGCAGAAAAACTAGGAAGGGATTGCCCAGATAGAACTGTTAAAGTTAGAGGCTGAGGAAAAGAAGAGACAGAGGCGGCATGAATTAGCAATGAATCGAGGGAGTGATGAATCTGATTCTGATGATGGTTTTATCGCCAGTAGTCCCTCCATTTGAGGAAGATCAGGTGGATCAGTATTTCCAACATTTTGAAAAAAATTGCTGCGAGTTCAAATTGGCCGCGGGACAGGTGTCCTCTTATGGTATGATTAAAGTTAAAGCTCAACAAGCTTATTCTGCCTTGTCTGTTAGGGACGCAGCTGATGATGCAAAGGTAAAACAAGCTCTGCTTAAAGCTTATGAGTTAGTGCCTGAAGCTAACAGAGAAAAATGTAGGAACCTGAAGAAGTTTGCAGACCAGACGTACATGGAATTTACGACCGAAAAGTATGTGTGTTTTGAACGATGGTGCACGTCTAAATATATAGATGGGGATTATGATAAACTGAGGGAATTGATTTTAGTGGAAGACTTCAAAAAGTGCGTCCCAGTTGAAACATCAACATATCTAAATGAGAATGAAGTGGAAACTTTGCAAGAAACTGCTAGGTTGGCAGATGAGTATGCTTTAACCCATAAATCCCAATGGCGACAAACTAAGACTTCCCAAAAATGTTATAAGGATAATCCAGGTAAACCGGAGGTTAAATAGGGAAGTAGTCAAAAGGGAAAGGATGATCGGAAGCAAGTGTTGGAGAAACCTCTTGAAAGTACTCGTTATTATTGTAAGAAATCTTGTCATGTGATAGCTAATTGTTCCCTCTTGAAGAAGAAGAAAGAAAAGGAGACCGTGCCAAATGCTTGTTTGCAAGTAGTTGAAACTAAGAATCAAAAGGTGTTTGGACATGTTCTTAAACCTCAGTCCCTGCCGGAGGTAAATGTTGAAATGTTGGATGAGGTTAGAGAGGAATTCCGTTCTGATGTATCAGAGGGTTCTGTCTCACTGAACGTTTGGTCACCCCAAGTGCCCGTCAAAAATTCTTAGATGTACGGGGGCTTCCCAGTCCATGTTGTTGGACAGTGCTTTAAATTTTAGTGATGAGACTGCTTACTGGTGAGGTAAATCCAGTGCAAGGCATTACAGGTGACACTTGTCTGTACCTCTGCTCAAGGTAATTTGAAGTCAGAGTTATTTAAGGACCTGTTAAGACAGGGAAACGATCTAGCTTACCAGTTGATGGACTTTCTTTTTTATTAGGGAATGACATTTCAGGTTGGAAAATTGTCCCTGTGGACTCAAACCAATTATTGATGAGTCAAGATCGATTCAGATGTTTATCCATCCTGTGCAGTGACTCGAGCCATACCGATAATCCAGTGCAGCATGATTTTGTTACCTGTGACAGCCCAAAACAGGATGCAAGTTATGATGACTTGTCCGAGACTTTTCCGTCTTCACTTGAGGATCAAAATCCTTGTATCGAGTCTGAGTATAAAGATCTGTCTCTACCCAGCGAAGAATTTATAGTGGAGCAGACTAAAGATCCTCAGATTACTGAATTGAGAGAAAAAGCACCCTCAAGTGATGAGATTTGAAAAGGTGCCAGTTAGATATTATTTCAAAATGGAGTGTTAATGAGGAAATGGAGACCTGATATTCCCGCCAGAGATGAATGGGCAGTTGTTCACCAGGGTGTGTTTCCTAAAATTTATAGGAATGAGATTTTAAATCTGCCCCATAGTATGCCTTTAGGTGGTCATCTTGGTGTGAATAAAACTGTAAGAAAGGTTTTGAAACAATTCTTTTGGCCTGGTGTGAGGAAGGATGTTGTGCTGTTTTGTAGGACTTGTCACACACGTCAGATCGTAGGTAAACCTAATCAACCTCCCTTGTGGCTCCTTTGCAGCCTATTTCAGCATTTGGTGAACCCTTTTCAAAGGTGATTGTGGACTGTGTTGGCCCATTGCCAACGTTTAAAGCTGGGAATCAGTATTTGCTAACCATCATGTGTGCAGCTTCTAGATTACCAGAGGCAATACCACTCAGAAATATAAAGGCCAAGACTGTGTCAAAGGCTCTTTTAACATTTTTCACCTTGGTTTGTTTTCCGAAGGAAATTCAGCCAGAACAAAGGAGTAATTTTATGTCAGGGCTTTTTCAACAATTAGTCTACGAGCTGGGAGCAACGCATATTGCATCGACTGCGTACCATCTCTAATCTCAGGGAGCTCTGCAGGGATTTCATTCTATTCTCAAATATATGCTGAAGACTTTTTGTTTTGAAAACACAGAAGATTGGGATGAAGGAATGCATTTCCTTTTGTTTGCAGTTAGGGTGTCAGTGCAAGAATCCTTTAGGTTCAGTCTTTTTGAACTTGTGTTTGGACTTCACGTTAGAGGACCTTCAGAATTACTAAGGGAACAATGGGTTAATGAAGATATGCATTTGAATTAGTTAACTCTGTTCAGAAATTTTAAAATTCGATTGCAGAATGCTTACCAAATAGGGAAAGAGAATTTGAAAACAAGTCAGACTGAAATGAAAACATGGTTTGATAAACATGCCAGAGCAGGGACTTTTCAGACAGGAGATAAATATTAGTGTTTTTTTCTCATACAAACGTATCCTCTTCAATTTGGATTTCATGGGACATATGTAGTTGAGTCTAAGATTAATGATGTGGATTACGTAATCGAAACACCTGATAGGAGAAAATATAAACAGCTCTGTCATATGAACATGCTTAAACATTATTATGAGAGAAATACAACTGTGGCTGTAACTGTTGACCCAAAGATACTAAAGTTGAGAGTGGAGAAGACCAAACATAATGTCAGCGAGACTGAGAAGTGAAGATATTTTGGTAAACATTGAAACAAAGTTGGCACATATACAACATCAGCAAAGACAACAGATGATGCAGTTAATTTTAAAATTTCGCAATTTTTTCCCCGGAAGTTCCAAAGAGAACCCCGATAGCTTTTCATGATGTTGCTGTTGGAGATTCGGAGCCGATTCAGCAACACGCATATCGAATGAATGTAGAAAAGAGTAAACTTGTTGACCAAGACATTGAGCATATGTTAGAGAATGGTTAAAATGGTGCACGAGTGTGATCACGTGATAGTTCACATGGAAGGCAGTCAGCAATGGCCTTTCCAGATGTTAAGTGAACAATGTGTCTTTACTGATGTAATTTTATGTAATCATGTAGTATGATAATTATGAGGAATTGTTGTACTGATTTTATACGCAGTTAAAAATTTTGCTATTGCAGATCAATATTTTTCTTTTAGGGGGAGGTGCTACAAGCCAGGTTGCTACTTGGTGAATGTCCCTTTAAGGCGCCTGGCAGTAGTGTGTGTGTGTGTGTTTGTGTGGGGGGGGGGGGAGGGGGCTATCCACAAGACGGCAAGACTGTAATTGGAGCTGAACTGGATGCTTGCACAGAGAGTCGAAGAGAGATAGATAGATAGATAGATAGAGGGAAAAGGACTGCTGGTCTCTGTACCTATGGATGAGGAACCATAGCTGTATCTGTCACTGCAATCCATGTGTGGATTTTTGGAGCAATCAAGTTGAGTCCACTTTGTCGTTAACCTGTACTGGAAGACAGGTATTTCTGTGGGCGGCCACGTATCGAATGCCTTTGGGGTGGCAGATAGTTCGAAACAAAGATTGGAGGTCTCCATAGATTGAGGTGTCGTATGGGTTCCATCGTAAAACCTGTCGATTTCGTAAATCCTCTCCACATTCTGTCTATATTTCGTCTTCAGTCAACGGTGGTTTTGCTCTTGTTCTATCTTATCACTTGCTGAACTGAAGTTTGAGAACTATTCCTAGACTTGGGATTTGGGAATTTGCCACACACACACTTCGAGTTTAGTTTTGGGGTTAATGGTTAATATCAAACATTTTTACTTGTCTTATCGTTACAAGTAGTTATTAATAAAATAGTTTCTAACGCTTATGCAGAGCTCGTTGCGTTTCTCTAGATGCAGGTACGTAACAAAATCATCAAAACAAACTATGACAAAATATTTGAAAAAGTAGCAAATGCGTTTTTTAGGGTTATATCAAGTGGAAAAAGATGGCCAGAGTGAACGTAGATTGGAAGATGAGCAATGTGGAAATGGCCGAAGCCTTGAACCATTATTTTGTATTGCTCTTCACGTGAGGATCTCAAGACAATCGCTGTCACTAAAGATGTCGTTATGACCAAATTAGTGGGCCTAAACTTAGACAGCTACCCTGGTTCTCATTAGATGCATCCTACGGTACTGATAGAAATGACGGAAGTTGCTGTGGTCCACGATGGCCACATCTGTGGTAAATGTTTGAGGATAGAGGAACTTCGGCTCAAACTTGATGAGCTGGAGTTGCAGCTTCAAACACTGCGCAGCATCAGGGAGAGGGAGAGTTATGTAGATACTGTACATAAGGAGACGGTCACAGAAAGTAGATAGAAGGGTGACTTTCAGGGGAGGGAAAATGAAAAATTAAACAAACAGGCAGATAGAGCAGAGGGCCCAGGAGGCTGTTCCCCTCAGTAACAGGTTTTCCGCTTTGGAGGCTGTTGAGGGAGATGACCTGCCGGGGCCTAGCAGCAGTAGCCAGGACTATGGCAATGGGACCGATCCTGCTGCTCAGAAGAGTAAGGAGGAGAAGAGGAAGACAGTAGTGATAGGGGACTCGATAGTCAGGGAAACAGATAGGAGGTTCTGTGGCAGTGAGCATGAATCCAGGATGGTATGTTTACTCCCAGGTGCCAGGGTTCGAGATGTCTCTGACCTGGTCCACAGGATTCTAGCGCGGGAGGGAGAACAGCCAGAAGTCGTGGTTCATGATGGTACCAACGACGTAGGTAGGAAGAGGGATGAGGTCCTGAAAAGTGAGTTTAGCGAGCTAGGCAGAAAGCTGAAGAACAGGACCTCAAGAGTAGCAATCTTGGGATTGCTGCCAGTGCCACGCGATAGTGAAGGTTGGAATAGGAGGAGATGGCAGATAAATGCGTGGATGAGAAGTTGGTGAAGGATCGAGGGTTTTAGATTTTTGGATCATTGGGATCTCTTCTGGGGAAGGTGGGACCTGTACAGAGAGGACGGGTTACGCTCGAACCTGAGGGTGGCCAATATCCTTGCGGCCAGGCTTTCTAGGGTGTTTCAGGAGGGTTTAAACTAGATTGTGAGGGGGAAGGGAACCGGAGGAGTAGGTCAGAGGAAGAAGGGATGGGGACGTCAGATCAGACAGGTAGAGAGGCTTTGAGGAAGGATAAGCAGATTACAGGCTATAAAAATAGTAAGGTGGATTGACTAAAGTGCATTTACTGAAATGCAAAAAGCATCAGGAATAAGGGAGACGAATTGAGGGTTTGGATAAGTACATGGGACTACTACATTGTGGCTGTTACAGAGATATGGCTGACATCAGGGCAGGCATAGATATTGAATATTCCCGGTTTTCAGTGTTTTAAAAGGGAAAGGGGGGGGGGGAGATTAGGAGGAGGGGTGGCGATACTTGTCAGGGACACTGTTACAAGTGCAGAAAGGGTAGATAATGCAGAAGGATCCTCTCAAGATTCAATATGGGTGGAAGTTCGGAACAGGAGAGGAACAGTTACTCTACTAAGTGTATTCTATGGGCCTCCCGGTAGCAGTAGTGATACTGACGAGCAGATTGGGAGGCAGTTTTTGGAAAAATGCGAAAATGACAGGGTTATTATAATGGGAGACTTCAACTTTCCAAATACTGATTGGCACCTACTTAGTGCCAAAGGCTTAGACGGGACGGAGTTTGGTAAGTGTGTCCAGGACGGATTCCTGACACAGTATGTTGACAGGCCGACAAGAGGGAATGACATATTAGATCTAGTTTTAGGTAATGAACCGGGTCAGGTGAAGGATCTATCGGAGGGTGAGCATTTGGGGGCAGTGACCATTGCTCCATAATCTTTAGAATGTCATGGACAGGGATAGGAGCAAAGAGATTTTTGTTGGGGAAAGGCGAATTATGAGGCTATAAGGCGAGAACTTGGGATAATAAATTGGGATGACATTTTTGAAGAGAAATGTACTATGGAAATGCGGTCGGTGTTCAGGGATCTCTTGCAGGATGGTCGGGATAAATTTGTCCCGGTGAGGCAGAGAAGGAATGACAGGGTGAAGGAACCGTGGGTGCGAGATCGGTGGAACAACAAGTTAGGAAGAAGACAGCATACACAAGGTGCAAGCAGCAAGGATCAGACAGGGCTCATGAGGTATATAGAGTAGTAAGGAAGGAGCTTCAGAAAGGGCTGAGGAGACCGAGAAGGGGACATGAAAAGGCTTTGGCGAGTAGGGTTGAGGAGAATCCCAAGGCTTTTTTCTGGTACGTAAAGAGCAGAAGGATTGCTAGAGTAAAGGTAGGTCCGATTAAAGACAAAGGTGGGAGGATGTGCCTGGAAGCTGTGGAAGTGGGTGAGGTTCTCAATGAATACTTCTGTACAGTATTCACCCAGGAGAGGGGTCATGATAATACTGAGGACAGTGCTGGAAAGTCTAGAGTATGTAGATATTAAGAGAGAGGATGTGTTGGAGTTGTTAGAAAATATTAGGACAGATAAGTCCCCGCGGCCTGACGGAATATTCCACAGGCTGCTTCGTGAAGCGAAGGAGGAGATTGCTGAACCGTTGGTTAGGATCTTTGAGTCCTCGTTGTCCACGGGAGGTTGGAGGTTGCCGAACATTTGCCCCTTATTCAAAAAAGGTAGTAGTGATAGTCCAGGGAATTACAGACCTGTGGGCCTTACGTCTGTGGTGGGTAAGCTGTTCGAAAGGATTCCAAAAGATAGGATCTATGGGCATTTTGAGAATCAAGGACTGATTAGGGACGGCCAGCATGGCTTTGTGAAGGGAAGATCTTGCCTCACAAGCATGATAGGGTACTTTGATGAGGTGACCAGGAAGATTGATGAGGGTAGTACAGTAGATGTGAGCTACATGGATTTTAGTAAGGAGATTGACAAGATTACACATGGTAGGCTTCTTCAGAACGTCCAACGGCAAGAGATCCAGGGAGGCCTGGCCGTGTGGATTCAGTATTGGATCGGCTCTGGGATCTCTACTTTTCGCAGTATTTATTAATGACTTGTTGAGGGGGTGGAAGGGTCGTTTCGCAAGTTTGCAGACCACACAAAGTTCGTTGGTGTTGTGGATAGTGTGTAGGGCTGTCGAAGCAAACAGAGGGGTATTGATAGGATGCAGAGCTGGTCTGAGAAGTGGCAGAAGGATGTTAATCCGGAGAAGTGTGATGTGGTACACTTTTGAAGGGCCATCTCCAAGGCGGAGTGCAAGGTTAATGGCAGGATTCTGGGGAGTGTAGAGCAGCAGAGGGATCTGGGGGTTGCCTCACATGTGGATAGGGTAGTTAAGAAAGCTTATGGGGTGTTAGATTTCATAAGTGGGGGGATCGAGTTTACGAGCCGTGAGGTAATGACGCAGCTCTACAAAACTATGGTTAGACCACACTTGGAGTACTGTGTCCTGTTCTGGTTGCCTCATTATACGAATGATGTGGAAGCGTTGGAAAGGGTGCAGAGGGGATTTACCAGGATGCTGCATGGATTAGAGAGTATGGATTCTGAGGTGAGACTAAGGGAACTAGGGCTTTACTCATTGGAGAGGAGGAGGATGAGGGGACACATGGTATAAGTATACAAAATATTAAGAGGAATAGATAGAGTGGACAGCCAGCTCCTCTTTCTCAGGGCACCAATGCTCAATACAAGAGGGCATGGCTTTAAAGTAATGGGTGGGAAGTTCAAGGGAGATATCAGAGGGAGGTTTTTCACCCAGAGAGTGTTTGATGCCTGGCCTGCGCTGCCTGGGGTGGGGATGGAGGCTGATACGTTGGTCAAGTTCCAGATACTGTGAGGTAAGCACATGGAGGAATTTAAAATAAGGGGATATGTGGGAGGAAGGGGTTAGATAGTCTTAGGCGTGGTTTAAAGGTCGGCACAACATGGTGGGCCGAAGGGCCTGTATTGTATTTTTTAATTAAAATATATAAAAATCTGTGGTACCCATAAATAAGACTATAGAATACGTGAATGATTTGTATTAACCCCACCCCTCGGCTCAGTCTAATTCTCCTCGGTAATCATTTCTGTTTATTAAAATAATAGTTTTCTGATCTGGGGTTGGGTGTCCATCTGTCTGGATGGAAGAATGCCGTTAGTCACAGAGCATTTCGCACCATGTCACACTGACACTCTTTAGTACCCAGCCAACAACGATCAGTAGGTTTACGGTTGAGCGCAAAACATGGCGGTGAACTGTTCAAAGTCCATAGAATTGCGGATCACACGCCTGGACTCCATCAGATCAGCAGACAGCTCCCTGACCCTATCGGTCCATCTTACTGGATGCTGGTGAATTGGTTATTATTGTCACATGTACAGAGGTACATTGGAAAAACTGAATAACGTTGCGGCAGATCAATTCATTACAATCGTACATTCTGGTTGCAAAGGTAAAGCAATAACCAGCTGCAGAATAAAGTGTTATAGTTCCAGAGTAAGTGCAGTGCAGGTAGAGAATAAGACGCAGGGTCATAACGAGGTAGGTTATGAGATGGAGAGTCCATATTATCGTACTGGGGGACTGTTGAATCATCTTATTAGAGAGAGTAGAAGCTGTCCTTAAGCGCAGTGGCACGAGCTTTCATGCATTTGTATCTTCCGCCCGATGGGAGGGAGGAAAAAAGAGAATGGCCGGGGTGGGTGCGTACAAATCCTAGACATCATCACCCCATTGCCTAGGTCATTTTACGTGTTGCACAAGCCATCCGGATACAAAAGGGTTAACCGGAGATGTTTGTTCAGTGAGTGTAATTAACGTCATCCTGCACGGACCTCGATTGTGCCACGAGGGCTTTCCCGACTGCTTATAAAAATGTTGCTTTCAATCAAGTCTCACAGTGTCCGATTCGAATCTCGGAACAGTGGAGGGACGTGTTATTGGAATTGGTCGGGATCGGAAAACAGTCGTGTGGGATGTTATAGCGATGGGGAAGGGTGTCTGCCCATATGTTGCCAACATTTTTTCGGATTCTCCTTGGATGACAGTAGACATACGTATCAATTATTTACTCTGGACTCTTCAGCCCGTGAACTATCCCATCCTCGCTCTTGTTGCTGTTCCAGGTAAGACCCTGTCCTACTACTCGATCAACAAACAGGTGAGAAGCTGTGGTCACGGGGTCCGGTAAAGTGGTCTGGCAGGTGGACTGTTCATTCAGTGTTCCTGCTAATAAAGCGGAAAGTCCTCTCTCACTGAGTTGAGTTAGATATCATAAATAGACAGTCCGTGTGCTGGGATCAACACCTTGAACAGCGTTAATCTCCATGTTGTTTATCCTTCGTTTCTAGTTTATATTGTTATATTGCTGACACGTCCCCAACTACATTTGTTTGTTCGATGAACCATTGCTATCTGCACTGCCGTTCCTGTAATTCACGATCTCCTCGGGGCTTCCGTGTCCAGTGATCCCAGCTATCGGAACTATCTGCGGTAATCAGTAAACTGTACTATTGTATTCATCATGGTGCAATTGCAATCTATTCCGGCAGTTTTCCACTGCCTCCATCTCCCTTCCGGACACGATCTGCGGCTGAATCAGACAGCTCCGCCGGGTACCTCGTCAAATTTCACCACAAACTTCCCAAACAATTGTAGTTGGCGGCCCCAACACACTGACTCTGGCTCACATGGTAATAAATTGAGGAACAAACGTGGGCAGATTCAGCCACAACTAAATTAAAGTTGCTGTATAAAGAGCAGGAAGAGTGAGCGGGTCTCCAACGCTCACTGACCCCGGATCACAACAAAATGATAAGTGACGCTCTCACGTATCACTGAGCAATGATCAGGATCAGGAACCCCAGCTGATTCCACATAGTGACCAGGTCAATGTATTACCTCTCCTACAACCGCAGCTTTGTGACCCTGTTACCCATGGTACTGGTCGTGCATTATCAGTTGATTGTGCCCATCTCACTGCCAAATTTGTGTATGGGCTGAAGTTTGTTTCGTCCTAAAAATACCTTTCGGCTTGGGGTTTATTAGGCCTAAATGTACGTGCAGTTATGTTTTCTACAGCGTATAAAGGTGAGGCAATTCGAGACGTTGGGATTGATTGGGAACAAAGGTTTCCAAAATGTTGACAGCTTGTGCTGGTTTCCGGCTCCGCTTGCATGTGTTAGTATGTGTAAACTCTCTCCATCTAGTTATAGTACAGACTGTATTCAGAGATGTCAGACTGCAGGCAGTAAGACTTGTTTGCTGTTCCTGTACTTCATTTTTGGCCACACATGTAACTGCCACTTTGATCTGGCTAACATCTTCATCCCGCAGTCCAATGTCACTTGCCTTTATCCATCACATTCTGTGGTTGCATTTTGGGGTTCAGGTGAAATATCCCCTTTCTGAGAAGGAAGGCGGATGTAAACAGAACAGTCCTGCTTAGTCATTGGCAGGGGCTGCGGGTAGGGCGTGCTGGTTTGGGAGCTCAACTATTGGATTAGGATGGTCCTGCAGAAGAGTAATTTGAAGGAAATTGTGAGAAGGTGTGTGATTGCAGCTCCACCCTGCCATCACCAAAACATCGTCATTTGATGGTCTCGAAGGAGGCTAAGTAGATTAAGGTGCATGTGGCTTTGATTCTAAATTGTGCTGTAATCTCCATCTCTGTTCCCTGAAGTGACCAATGTGTTGTGACGTCTCTCTGTTTATACTTGTTTCAATCCACTTCAGTGGGCTTTGTAATTTTTCAATGAAAAACTCTCTTGTATCTAAAGTGATGACCAGTTCGTGTTGGTTTCAAAGCCTAAAATATCCAGGGACTGGAGCTGTGTTGCTGCAAGTGTCTGACTCATTTCCCATCCAAAGTTACTGAGCTGTCCTATGAGCTGAATTCATAAATGAATTCATATGAGCTGAACTCATATCCACTGTATGAAATGTGGTTCAGATTCCCTCAAAATGCAGAGACTGAAGTTTGTGTTTACACGTTGTCATTTGTTTATCCAAGGCGACCATTTGTGGCGGCCGGGTGTACTTGAATACCGATATGGAGTTCTTCAGATTCTTTTGGATTAAAGGCTGACACCAAAATAAATTGGCCTTGTGGGATACCTGCACATTCAGTGGTTCAAAGTAAGTTTTTAGAGCTTTATTCACATTATGGGCCTTTGTACTGTAGCCTGTTGTCAGTATTAGCTCGAGTGTTGTCATGTTTTATGGCCCACATTTAATTAACTCGGGAAACGTGTTCTTGACTCCAGTGTCTACAAGTCCAGTACAATGTTTCCTAACAATACCCACGTCCCAGATATGAATGTTGTCATCCTTCCCTGAACTTCCAATGCACGAACATCCTTGAGCTCTGTGCACAGTGTTTCGGGTACAGTCTCTCCATTGTATTATTGGGCCAGTGATATCCGGTTCCACATCGCAAAAGTATCGATGCCCAGTTCCTTGCTCGTGGGAAATTAAGAATCGTTGGCCTTTCATGGGAGTATTCATAACTGGTACTTATTCCTGGGCTATTGATCCGCAGTTTCTCTGGCACTGATAGATAATTTTCCTGTCATTCTGATATAGAATGAGAGCAGAAAATGGGAAATCTCTGATAAGGCAGGAAATAGAGAGGTAGATGGATGTGTGGCCGTCCGCTTCTCCCGCAGATGCTCCCTGACCTGAAATCCTCCCACGTTCTGTTGCTCCAGATGCCAACATCCACAGTCTCGTGTCTGCACTGATCGTCTGCCCACTGCCATCCAGCAGATCATAACTGCCCTGTGTACTAGAGGATCAGTGACCACAGTGAGAACATGTGTCTGGATGTATCAGACTGAATGTGCAGCAGGAATTCGAGGGTGGGGTGTCACGGGTTCAAGGGTTGTCACTTCTGAGACCTGTTGTTGATTTCCACAAGCCAGTGACCTCGCATTCCCAGACACAGTTACACACACCAGTTGTTTTAATATCGAGGCACCCGTGTCACCCAATCCAAAGCACCCCATGGCTTCCAGGTGACCTTACCAAAGAAGTTTTATCTCCTTGGTCCAAAAGTGTCAGGAACATACAGTTCAGCAAATGCACTGCTGTTGAAATCAGATGGGCAACGATGTGCTGCCGGGCCCCAGCGAAATGAGTCAACATCCAAGACGAATCATATTTTCCTTATGTCCGTGTGTGTGTACACCTTCACATCGAATCCTTCCCGTCTGATCCTCCATCTCTCTCTTTACCCCTTTACCACTCCCAACCCCTCTCACTCCCTGTCCTCTTACCATCCCAGCCCCAGCCCCTTCCCCTCCCTCTTCCTACCCTAACCCCTACTGAGTCATTACCGTTCTCCTTGTCCTCCCTCTCTCTGAGGCTGATTGGTGTGTTCTTAATAAAAGCCTCATATTCATATCTCCACACCTCCACCTCAACGAATTCCGTGCCCTGCCCCGATGCCGAGCTCCTTTTCCGCCGTCTCCGCTTCCATGTCTTCATTCTCAGTAAAGAATCCTATCCCCCTCCAAATGACCCGTTCTCCCGCGTCCAACCTTCTTCTTCCACCTGTACTTCCCCACGGGAACTGTTACCTTCCCTGGACCTATTCAGAACCAACAGTCGGCGTGACATCTATCGTCTTGACTTTTCTTCCCCCTTCACCTACTCCAAACATACTCATTTTGAACGCTCTGTCCTCCACTCAGTCAGCACTAACCCTGTCATTGTCATCAAACCAGCCGAAAAAGTTGGTGCCGTCGTCGTTTGGCGTACTGACATATACCTTGCAGAGGCCAGGCGCCAACTCTTGGACAAAACTTCCCACCGACCCCTGAGTATGTCCGCACCGACGACCACCAGGACATTATCTCCAGAACAATTAGTGACCTCATCGCCTCTGGAGACCTCCCTTTCCCCCCACACACACCCCACAACTACCAACATGAAAGGCCTGCAACCTCGTACTGTCCGTTTCTATCTACTACCTAAACTCCACAAAAATGACTGTGCCGCAGACCTATTGGGTCCACATTCTCTTGTCCTGCAGAGCTCGTATTATCGTTCTGAGCACTATCCTGCCCCCCACCCCCCCGGTCCAATCTCTTACGAGCTCCTTCCGTGCCACACAACACGCTCTCCAACTCTTTCAAAGCTTCAGGTTCTCCGTTACACACGATCTCATCCGCACCATGGACGTCGCCTACCTCTGTACCCCCATCTGGTCAAGAAAGAAGCCCTCCGCTTCTTTCCTGACCAGAGACAGAACCGCTCCCCTTCCACTAACACTCTCCTTTGCCTGACTGAGCTTGTCCTCCCCCTTAAAAAGTTCACTTTTGATTCCTCTCACTTTTACAGGCCAACGGCGTGGCTGTGGGCACTAGCATAGACCCCAGCCATGCCTGCCTCTTCGTTAGCTACGTGGAACAGTCTCTGTTGCAAGCCCACTCCGGCCCCATTCCTCTCCTCTTTCTCCGCTATATTGACGACTGCATTGTTGCATCGCTTGTACCTGTCAGTTTCATAAATGTCGCCATTAATTTTCACCCAACTCTCCAATTCGCTTGGACTATTTCTGACACCTTTCTCTCCTTTTCCGATCTTTCAGTCTCCATCTAAGGAGAGTTCTTATTCACTGACATCTTCGACCAACCCACTGACGCCCACAGTTACCTCGATTGCAGCTCTGCCCTCCCTGACGCTTCCAAGGACGCTATCCCTTTTTCTCAATTTCTCCGCCTCCGCGACATCTTCTCCCATGATGACTCTTTCCATTCTAGGACATGTGAGATGTCAAACTTCTTTTCTGTCCAGTTCTTTCCCCCGAACGAGAGTGATCGCACCCGTAACTCTGGTACTTCCGGCGCCCCTATTCTCACCCCCACACCTCCCACAACCAAGAGGGAGAGGGACACCCTTCTCGAAACAATTCACCCCACCAGCCTGCGTATTCAACACATCATTTTGCACCACCTCTGCCATCTCCAACGGGAACACACCATCAAGCATATTTTCCCCTCCCCACCCCTTTTTGCCTTTTCTCAGGGACATTCCTTCACTCTTAGTTCACTCCTCCCGCCCCACCCATCAAACTCTGACCCCGAGCGCTTTAGATTGCCAGCGCCATAGGTGCAACACCTGCCCGTTCACCTCCTCCATCACCTCCATACAGGCACCTAAACAGTCCTTTCAGGTGAGACAGAGATTCACCTGAACCTCCCTTAATATCATCTACTGCAATCGGTCCTCCAAACGTGGCCTTCTCGACAATGATGAGACCAGACGCAGACTAGGTGACAGTTCGTAATGCCCTGGGGACATGAGCCTTAATGAGATATCAGGCCACCAAAACGTCCTCCCTGGTAATTCCCTGAACTATGACCACATCTGCAGTAAGTTCTTGAGGCTGGAGTAAATTCGGCTCAGAATTCATGAGCTGGAGGCACAGCTTCAAATACTGCGAAGCATCAGGGAGGGAGAGAGTTATGCAGATGCTGTGCATCGGGAGGCAGTCACTCCCGTAGAGCAGGTACTTCGAGGCAGATAGACGGGTGACTGTCAGGGGACAGAAGAAAGGGGACAAGCAGACAGTGCAGAGGATCCTGGAGCTGCTCCCCTCAGTAACAGGTTTTCCGTTTTGGATGCTGTTGAGGCGGATAACCTACAGGAATCAAGCGGCAGAAGCCAAGTCTCTGGCACGAGGACTGGTCCTGCTGATCAGAAGGGAATGGAGGAGAAGAGGAGGGCAATACTGATGGGGGGACTCCATAGTCAGGGGAACAGACAGGGGGTTCTGTGGACGTGAGCGAGAATCCCGGATGGTATATGGTTCCCAGGTTCCAGGGCCCAGTATGTATCAGATCGGATCCACAGCATTGTTGAGTGGGAGGGAAAGCAGCCAGAAGTCGTGGGACATGTTGGTACCAAAGACATAGGTAAAAAGAGGGATGAAGTCCTGCAGAGAGAGTTTAAGGAGCTAGGCAGAAAGCTGAAGAACAGGACCTCAGGGGTAGCAATCTCAGGATTGCTGCCAGAGCCACGTAATAAGTGAAGGTAAGAATAGGAGGAGATGGCAGATGAATGCATAGCTGAGGAGTTGGTGCCGGGATCAAGGTTTTATACTTTTGGATTATTGGTATCTCTTCTGGGGAAGGTGGGACCTATACAGATTGGATGAGTTACACCTGAACCGGAGGAGACCAATATCCTTGCAGGCACGTTTGCTAGTGTGGTTCGGGAAAGTTGAAACTTGTTTTTAAGGGGGATGGGAACCGGAGGGGTTGGTCAGTGG
Source organism: Pristis pectinata (assembly GCF_009764475.1). Lineage (NCBI taxonomy): Eukaryota > Metazoa > Chordata > Chondrichthyes > Rhinopristiformes > Pristidae > Pristis > Pristis pectinata. The sequence continues at coordinate 15,768,239 of NC_067450.1, forward strand.
AAGAACTGAATGGGGTAAAGTCAGATCAGTAAAACAGGAACCACAAACCATAAGCTGCATTCAACAAGCTATAATATCTTATTCCAGACTGAAGTTGCCAAAGATGTGGTGCACCCAGATGGAAAGTTTATTTTTAAAAGTAGATGTCTATATATTGAGGGGAAAATAAACGGCCACGCTCAGTGTTCTGAATTCCTTGAGACTTCTGAGGAAGTGGAGCTATTGGTGTCCATGTCTGGTAGCAGCATCTGCATGGTTGAGTGATGACACACCATTGAGATATGAAGTTGGAGAAGTGATCACAAACCTAAAACTCCATCACATGGTTTTGTGGACGAGAGATCAGTTTTAGCACCCACGTGGAATGGACTGTAGTTTTGTTTTCATGCCCAAGCAGTGAGCAAAATATTTTCCTTGCACTATGTAAAAATTCAGTGGGACGTCAGATAGTCATATGTATGCAGAGTTTTCTTGGATGCAATCGCATTTTTTTCTGTTAGACCAAACTTGTGTATTCACATACACAGTGCAGTAATGCCAGATATGGGAACAGCCGCTATACCTTGTATTGTCTGATGTTGAAATTGCGTTTTTATGTACCTTTAGTCTTTTGAATTGTTCGCACAAACTCAAGCACGGACGGGGTATCCTGGATGTCCCCGTCCATCGGTTCCTGACAGCCGCTGGGCACTTCAGTGGTGTACAGTGTCTGTAAAGAACAATAATGCGTGCAATCTGTCTCCCCTCCGCCGGGGTAGGTTGTGGCTTGCTTCAGCCAACAGACTCTTTACGGGACGGGTCTGTGCGCACATTACACTTACGATTGTGTAGAACGTCACATCCTCATTCACAGGAGATACTGGATTGCTCAACAATAATGAACATACAATCACTGACATGGTTGTATCATGGGCCTCTCAGTAGCCCAGTGGGAGATGGAGGCACGGATGGGTAAACAGGTTGTAGGAAGATGCAAAAATAAACAGCGTGGTCGCAGTGAGATTTGACTTCCACAATATTGACCGGGATATTCTTACTACAAGAGGCTTACACGGGACAGATTTTCTCAGGCGCATCCAAGAGGGCTTCTTGCATAAGTATTTAGATCGTCCCAGAAGAAGAAACGGTTATACTGGACCTTGCATTGGAAAACTGGCCTGGCCAGGTGATTGGTGTTTCAGAACGAGATCATTTTCGGAACAGTAATCAAAACTCATTGAGATTTAAGTTGGGTATTAATGTAGAGTCTGCATGACGGGAGAATGTGCTTAACTGAAGGAAGACAAGTTACAATATAATTAGACATAAGTTAGGGAGAGTAGATTGGAAGCAGGTGTTATTGGGCAAGTCCACAACAGACACGTGGAAGTCGTCTGAAAACAAACTGACCATAATTCCGGGAGGGAATGTACCAGTAAGGAGAGGAGATTGCAAGGCTTGGGAACCTTGGATAACGAGACATGTAATAAAGGCTTATTTGTCATTTTCTCCTCCCTACGCCTTTCCAACTTCCGTAAGGACCACTCCTTGCTTGACCGCCGGCTCAGTTTATACTTCCCTGAATCCTGGCCCGTTCCTCTGCAATCGCAGCAGGTGTAGCACACGTATTTACCCATCTTATCTCACCAACTTCCAGGGACCTAAGCAGCCCTTCCAGCTGAGGCAACGGTTCATGTGCGCCTCTCTCAACCTGGGTAACTGTATTTGGCGCTCCCGATGTGGCTTCCTCGAGATCGGCGAGACAAAGCGCAGACTGGGCGAACATTTCGCAGAGCACCTATGCTCCGTCCGCAATGGCCACACCGAGCTCCCCGTTAATACCATTCCACTTCCCATTCCCACACTAACCTGTCCATTCCCGACCATCTCTACTGCCAGGGTGAGGCCCAACACAAATTAGAGGAACAATACCTAATTTTCCAAAGCAATGTTATGAAGATTACGTTCTCCGGTTTTAGGTAACCGTCATCACTGGTTAATTTTGTAACCAGTCCCATCCGTCCCTTCAGCCCCCATCACCAACCTCATTCCTTCCCTACTTCCATCCAGCCACTGCAATCACCGTTCACCCACCGGCTTCCCTCACCTCGGCCCACCGCCGTCCAACTCTCCCCTAATGGTTCCCATTCTCACCTCCTTTACTGATCAGATTCCAGAACCGGCAGCACTTTGTGATCCTGCTTCTCTCCCAACAGCTGCCGTCTCCAAACTTCACGCACCCGTCACCCTTCCTCAGCATCTGCATCTCATTTTCGTTGGTTTTAGAATCAGTCAAAGAATAATACTGCACGGAAACAGGCCCTTCAGCCCAACTCGTCCATGCGGGCCATGGTGCCCACCATACCTGTCGCATTTGACCACATTTGTCTCATATCCTTCTGAACTCCTAGTACACGTACACTAATCAAACTGTATGTTACATGTTTAATGTACCTGCCTCACATACTTTCACTCGTCGCTCATTTCATATACGCACCACTCTCTACGTGAAAAGGTTGCCGCTTAATCCCTATTCAATTGATCGCTTCTCAACTTCAACCTATGCCCTCTGGCTTTTACTTTCCTTTCACTGGGAAAAAAAACAATGTGCGTTCACCCTATCAATACCCGTGGTGATTTTACACACATCTATCAGGTCACCCCCAATATCTAACGCTCCAAGGAATAAAGTTCACGGCTGCCCAACCTCTCCCTAAATCTCAGGCCCTCGAGAATTGGCAGCATCCTGGTAACTTTTTTCTACACGGTTTCCAGCTTTTGTTCCCTCTTTTGTCAGCATACGTCACCAACCTCACACTGTCTCCCAGCTCCATACCATCCGTCCCCAACCTGACACAACCTGCCCTTCACTTTTCACCCCTTCTCCCCAAACCGCCTCTCCTCTTTATACCGGCCTTCTTTCTCGCTTCTCCACTCTCATTCCTGGTTCTGGCACGAAACGTTGACAGTTCATTCCCTCACCATCACCCCACCCCCAAATTCTGCTCGACCTGCCGAGCTACTCCAAGTAATTGATTGTGGCGACAGCAATTTTCAATATACTCGGAAACAAAACAGAAGCACAAGTTACCTATTGGAAGCTGAAATCATACAGAACCCTCCGGGAACATATGGAAGGCAGGTAAGGATTCAAGACGAGATTATCGGAGACGAAAGGGGCTAGGAAACTTTAATGAGGTTTTTGAGGAGGTGACTAAGATGATTGATGAGTGTAGGACACACGGTTCTGTCTACCTCGATGGTGGAAAACATTTGACAAGGTTCCTCATGCTAGTTTGATCGAAAAGTATAATATGGGATCCACGACGAATTAGCGGTGTGGATTCAAAATAGGCTCGGGCATTGAAGACAGAGGGTAGTGGTGGAGGGGTGTTATTCTGAATGGACATCTTTGACCAGTGGCGTTCCACAGGGATTAATATGGGGACCCGATGGTTTACGATATTTATGAATGAATTGGATGAATATATAAAAAGGTTGGTTCATAAGATTGCAGACGCCGCAGAGACTGGTGGTGCTATGCACAGTGACGAAGTTTGTCAGAGGATTCAGCAGGATACAGATAAAATACTGGAGGACAGAGGATTAAGGAGAGAGGGGGAAGTTTAAATATAATGTGGAGATAGGTTTCTTTATAAACACAGAGTGTGGGTGCCTGGAACGTGATGCTAGGGTAAGTGTTTCAATGATGGTGTTAAAGAGGAATTTAGGCGGGCACATAAACAGGTCGGGTTCGGAGACATAAGGATCACGTGTAAGAAAATGGGAGGAGTTCGACACCCTCATTTTTGGCCGAATGGCCTTCTCCTGTGATTCTCCGCTCTAAATTCTGAAGAGGGAGAGGAGGAGGGAAAAATCGAAAATTGAAAGGCCTGGATAGTGTGGGCATGGACAGGATGTCCTCAGTAGTGGGAGAGTCTGGGACCAGAGGGCGCAGCCTCAGAATAAACAGATATTCCTTTGGAATTGAGATCCGGAGGAATTTCTTCAGCCCGAGAGTGGTGAATCTGTGGAATTCATTGCCACAAACGGAGGTGGAAGCCAGAACTGGGTGCATATAAAGCGCAGGTTGATAAGTTCTAGATTAGTAGTCAGAGGTTACATGTGAAGACAGGAGAATCGGGTTGAGAGGGGAAAATAAACCAGCCATGATTGAGTGGTGGATCAGACTGGATGGGCTGAATTGCCTAAATCTGCTCCTATGTTTCATGGATGCCTGCAATCCCGGTGTGTGAGCGAAATCTGGCCGTAGAACACAGGGAGAGATGACCAGGGTCAAGGAGAGAGAGGGTGGGAAATCGTGGAAAAAGAGAAGAGTGGTTCAGAGTAGGGAGGGTGGGGGCGAGGATAAAGTCTGGGGCGACAGAGAGAGGGAGAGTCAGGGGAGGTAGGGATGGTTGGAATTGGGGTAAGAGGGAAGGAGGTTCAGGTGTGGGGTATAGAGTGGGGTTGGAAGAAAAGAAGGTCGGAGAGTAAGAATTTCGGAGATAGCGAGGGAGAGAGGCGAGGGTGTCAGTGGAGTAGTTAAGGGGTTGGGGTGTTTGGAGGGAGGGTAGTGTAATCTGAGTGAGGTAAATGCGGGATTTGTTGTAATGATGTGTGATCAGGGCAGCTGGAGAAATATCATACATTAGGAAGAATCAAAAGGGGTTAGGGAAGCGAAATATTCTTTGACAAATGTCAGAGATTGGGAGTTTGCTGAGGTTTAAATGAGGTTTTGGGATCACGGAGATTTTCGGGATAACGTTGGTCAGGGAATAGGCAAGAGATTCGTCAACATAATTCGAATGCGTGTTATTGGGAGTAATGTGCAAATTTGAATGTGTGACCCGTTACCCGACAGAAAACGGCAAAAATGTATTTCCACCTTTCTACCAGTTTGGAGACTGTGATCCCGGCGGCCCGCAGGCATCCACGCTCGGGTCGCAGCTGCTCAAAACTCACGGCAAGTGTTTGACAAGTGCATTGTATCCAAACTTGTTGGCGACACAATCTGGTGGCAATGACGGTTGTGAGGGGGATACAGAGATCGTTGAAGTCGGGATATACAGGCTAAAATATTGCACAAGGATGGTGCAGATGCAACATGCAGGGCCTTGGTCAATGTTTTCTGTGTGGGTCCGATCTTCATATTGATGCAAGGATATCCTTGCGATAGAGAGTGCAATAAATGTTCGCCAGCTTCATGGGTGGGTGTTCTGTTTTTCCATTTGAAGAAAGCAGAGTGACCACGTACCTTCCTGAGATTAGCAGAAAGTCATGAATTTATTGATGCTTGCAACATTCATACAAGGATTGACTGTGATCACGCGTCAGCCGTTCTGGACTGAGATGACATTGAAAAGAGAGGAGTTCCTCAAAGGCTTATATTCACTTCTATTTCTTATGTTTCATTCTTCAGATGCACAGAGATGGTCTGAGAATTGTCAGAGTCACAGAACGCGTTCTTGCTGCCAAAAGGAGAAACGCCGGAACAAATGGGAGAAGCATGAGTGAGGCTGCGTTGTTAAATGTTGTGAACGAGTTGTAAGATCATAAATTGAATCAAGCATTATGTTCACTCAGGTCCCAGTGTCGTCACCAGGCCGATCCAGGCGGGGTAGGTGACTTGCGGCTTCTCCGCATCTGTCAGTGAATGTCATCGTTTAGTTCAAAGCTGGAGGGATTTTCCTTTTGGGCCTGGTGAATTGCGAGTGATCCTACACAGTTCAGTGCTGTTGGTCCAAACAATGTCAACCCATTGTAACAGACAAAATGCTGGAGGAACTCTATGGGTCAGGTAGCATGTATGGAGGGAAAAGTACAGTCGACGTTTCGGGTCTATACCGTTTATCATTACTGGAAAGAAAGGGGAGATAACCAGCATATAAATGTGGGTCCTGGCGATGGATCAAGAGCTGGCGGGGTGGATTCAGGTGAGATGGGGTAATAGGCAGGTGAGGGAGGGGGAGAGTGAGAATGACATAAAGAACTGGGAGGTGATAGGTGGAAGTGAGTAAGGGCTCAAGAAGTTGGAACCTAATTGGAGAGGAGAGTGGACCATGGAGAATACGAAAGGAGGCGTGGAAGGGAACCAGATAGGGGAATGTGAGGCTGATGGACAGATAGAGAGGCCGGGTTGGGGAAGGAGAAGTGGTGATGGGGCCTGTAGGGTAATGGAAAAAAGGGGACAAGAGGGGAGTAGTTACTGGAAGTTAGAGAGATCGATGTTCATGCAGTCAGGTTAAAGACTACCAAGGCGGAATATGAGGTGTTCTTCCTCTAATTTGCATCAGTCTCAACTCAGCAGTAAATATGGCCGTGGACTGACATGGCAGTGTAGGAATGCGACGAGGAATTCAAGTGGCTAGACACCGGGAGATCCTGGCCTATGGAGCGAATATGCTGGACGGAGAGATTCCCCAATGTGCGTGGGGTCTCACCGATGTTGAGAAGGCGGCACCGGGAGCACGTGATGCAATAAAGGAAACCGATTGACAAACATATGAAGGGCTGACTCACTAGGACTATTTAGGGCCTCGAATGGGAGTAGGGAGCAGGGGCCGGGCAGGTGTAACACTTAGCGCAGTTGCAGGGATAGGTGCCTGGAGGGGGACTGTTGAGGGGGACGAGTGAACAAGGGAGTCACGGAGGAAACGAATCCTGCGGACAGCGGAGGGGGGAGAGGAAGGAAAGATGTGCCTGAAGGGGTGATCCCGTTAGTGTTGGGAAATGTCAACCCATTTCATTCTATCAAAGAAATGACATTGATGTCATGACCGGGATCGAGGGCTGTTGCCACTTAAACTGCTTCAGAGACTGAGGTGGGGGGGGGGGGGGGGTGACATGTCGATGAGATGGGATGGATTTCTGATGCGGAGATTCTTTCCAATTTTCCTTAAATGTAAGCATTTCAGCAAATCGACAAAACGGGTATTTCACCTGGAAATTCAGCTGTTCTCTGAACTTCGTTTGTGTCATGGCATAAATAACTGTGTTTGTGCAGCAACTCAGCTGCTGTAGCATGAACCCAAGTTCTTGTATAACAAGGTGTGGACTGTAAATCTGATTCCCCAACCAGAACATCCGATTCAAAATTAAATTAACTGTAAACAGCGCCCATAACAGTATGAAATTCCCTGAGATAACAGACAGTGAAATGATGGATTTCCTACGGCTCTCCGTCTCTGGGTCCTTGGGATTTCCCAAACTACCACCACTACGGAGTGGCACGCGGGCTCTGCTGACGGCTAAAATGTTTCTGACGGTTAAAGCGTTCAGCAGCAGGATGAACACAAATGGGACACAGGGCGTGAGGACGTAACGAAGGATCTCGGTTGCTCCCCACACCCGTGAAACACTAACACTCCTTTCCACACCACAAAATGCGGGGTTGTTGCCAAGGCGATACGAAGTACCAAGTTGTGTCCTTGAAACAGAGGAACGCTGTCACCGTTCCGAGAACGATACCCTCCGTTTTCTTGGTGCAATATGTAGTTTTCAGCTTTGGACAGTAGATGGACACAAATCTCTCAAATGTGAAAGTGACGGTGAACCAGACAGAACAGTCCATTGCTGCATAAAGCAGGACAGAATGGATGTTACACACGGGGAGAATCAACAGAAAAAGGAAATGGTTCGGGTGGACAATCGGAATGTGCCTCAGCATGAGATCAAAGATTACGACCAGAAGATCCGCCGTTGCCAACTGAAACCGTGCAACAGGCTGGAGGAAATAACCTGAACATTCCGGGACACATCTGCGGCGGATTGCCAACAACAATGACACAAAGTGGAAGGTTAAATGCAACAATAACCGGCAATGCATTCTGCACATTATGAAAACACCGTGGAAGGAACAAACTTCCCTTTAATAACAAATGACAACTTTTTCTGAGCCCTTTGCGAAACTTCTTGCGTTGGGGAGCAATTAGTGACTGTGCAAGTCGGTTCTGAGATGTCTGAATGGCAGGAACTGAAAATGTTAAGATTACATCGACAAAGGAGCGAATAGATTGGGGTGGAGAATGAGCAGCAGTGAAACACAGGTCGTCAACATTAACAGAATAAAAATACATTGCACGTGGGGTAAAATCAAGGACGCCAAAGCGCGTTCTGTTCTTAGGGTAAACGGACAGAAGGAGCTGAATGTCAGCGGGTTATTGATTCACAGGATATCATGAAAAAACAAGCACCGCTGAAGTACTTTACAGAATCAACTCCTTAATCGCAATCACTACTTCGTCAGCTTCGGAGGAACGAAGAGAGTAAAGAAAAAGAAAAGAAGTGGAAATTAGAAATGATCTCCCAGGCTGATGGATAATCACAATATATTGCGCAAGCCAGAAGCACATTGTGGGAGGGAAATGTTCCCTTTTCTGAATTGGTCTTCCAAGGAAATAAGTATTTGCCTGAATTCTCTGAGGAACTTGTGCGAGAGAGCGGTTTGTGGTCGGTTTCTGCCGTTATCCGAGAGAGCGAATAGTGCTCAAGCTCAGTGTTTTTATAATGCGAGTTACATTGCAAAATTAAAATAAGATAGTAAAACGCGTTAAGAAATACAATGTTTGCACGCAGTCATGCAAGATTCACATGCAGTGAGGTTCGCCAGTTATATAAAAGGGCATAAACTGCGGAGAAATAAAATATTCCAATATCTCTGTGGAGCATGAAATTATCGTACTGGAACAGAATACACAACAAACGGGGAGGTGGCGCAGAGATTCTGAGAGGGAGGAAGTTTAGGAGAGAATCAGCGGTTGGCAACATTAACAGAATGAACAGATTGGCATGTGCAGATTTACCACGGCCGCCAAAGCTTGAGCTCTTGTTGCAATAAAAACATCGAGAAAAGTTCAAACTCATCGGGTCGATAATCACTGACTGTTGCGACATACACAAAAAGCAAATTTAAATATATGCAGTAAAAGCAGTAAGTTGACATTAGTACTTACGAGGAATACCAATAGCAGCGAGCAGAGGGTAGAATGTCTGTTGTACGTCCTGAAATATTTCTTTAGTCCGCATCATTTCACGAATTGCTTCAATAATGTCAGTCGACAACATGTCTTCACTTCCATGAAAGGCGGGAATGCCTATGTTGGAGATATGACCCTTACCGTGTGAGGTGCCACCGAGCCGGCAGCACCTTCAATGGAACAGGGAGGAATCCCAGGTGACATCATCAGGCTTCACTGCAATGAGCTTCAACTGCAGTCAATGAACAAACGTCACAAAAGTCTGTAACAGGGACATCTACCTGCAGATAACACAATTTTAAATTTAATGAGTGAACTATGAATCAAAAGAAAGGAGAGGGGGAACAGTTTTCTTTGTTTTCTGAAAAAAGGTAAAACACAGAAGGCGAATCAACAGATAACTGAAGAAAGGGGAAAAAAGTGAACAGATCGATATCCAGATCTGTTGTTGGTGTCTTCATTCAATCCACTGGAGTCAATAGCTTTCAAATTGATGTTCATTTAAACAATGTGATGGAGGTTGAGACTATGTAGAAAAGATTCAGAAGGAACTTATTGCGTCTGCTGGGTTTGTTGTTCGGAGTACCGAGATAAGCTGGTAAAGTTTTTTCCTGAAGGTCGAGGGGTGAGCCTGCAACAGGAGGGCAGAGGCTTAATGTGACAGAGGGAAGATCAGAAGTGAATCTGCACGACATTTTATTCATACAGACCGTGGTGGGTGGATAAAGGGGTGGTAGAGACGGGTACAATTGCAACCTTTGAATTGTTTGAGTTTACAGAAGGCATTTGAACAGGTACTTAGATGGGAAGATGCTGAGGGATATGGGGCAAACACAGGCAAGTGGGACGAGATTAGGTTGTCACTTCGGTCGGTATCGACTTGTTAGGTCACAGGACCTGTTTCTGTGTTGTTTAACATCATGATTCTGTGACTCTTTGCTCTACAACGTTTGTACTTCTCAAAATGGGGTTTCAGGTTGATGAAGCCAATAGAAAAGCTTATTATAGTTTTCCTGCACGCGTCCAGGATTTTCGATCCCTGAAATTCCATTGACGTCAGAACGACCAAGGATAAAAAGGACAATTGTCGAATTAACTTGCCACATGCATTGAGTCGACAGGCTCTGCCGTGAGACTTCACAGAGCAGATTGCAGACTCTACCTGTGTATGGAGGCGCGATGAATGACAGATTTTGCATTTACTGATGACAGAGGAGGTGCTGCCCGTTGGCTCCACACATGCAGAAATTCTGCGGGGTGACTGACAGTCCGGGCCTGTACATTCGGGGATACCACAACGGTTGTTAGATCATTTCTTACAGGTTCACAGCGGGACTGGGCAAGCAACAAGTCGCCAACACTCTGCCCTTACACCTCGGACTGAACCCTCGCGTCTCCATGTCCATAAGTCCGTCGCCGTCTGCCATCGTTGCTTCCGGAATTGGGAGTAACCGGGCCTGGCGACACCGAACGTGTCCTTCAGGCCCCGACCATGAGAGCCTTTCTGAAGGAAGGCAAACGTGTGTTTAAGGTCCTACCCCGCTGGTGATGCGGGTTCAGTGAGGAATCTCCTCCGCTGCGATAAAACCTGCTGAATGCGCAGCACACTCCGCCTTCCCAGCAGCAACTGCTCCGGAAAGTTTGAGGAGCTCCACCCCGAGGTTAATGAGACCGTTTGCAGAAATAGATCATAGACAAGACAAATGAAATAAAAAGTTGCATGAAACGAAAAGGCGATATTTTGTTTTGCTGCCCCCGAGGGCGGAGTGATCGAGGTTAATGCCGCACGGAACACTGCTCGAAGCCGATGCTCTTAAAAACGTGTGTGTTTGAATCAGATGATACAGTTGTGGTGGAAGGAGTGAGCGACAGAATAGAAGCAATACCACATCGGTAAAACGACCGTGATAGGACTCGAACCTGCAATCTTATGATGACCTCACTTCAAACACCGAAGTCAGACACCTTATCCATTAGGCCACACGGTCGCACCCTGTTAGAAACGCCAAGAGAAACAGCTAAGAAACCTGCTGGGGCCGATGTCCTGCGGATGAGTGAGAAGAAGGGACGCATTTCTCAAGCACAGACAGAATTAACCGCTGTCAAGTGTTTCCACGTGTGGAATGATTCCGCGATGCAGCTAAATGTACTTACACATTGAACAGCGGTTTCATCTCCGTTGGGAAGTTAGAAACTTCACTTTTTTCTGCCCCGCCCCTTCCCGCTGACAGATGAATGTGGTCAAGCTGGCTCAGTGACATGCATGTAGTGAGCTGTTCAGTGTCGTAATTAGTTGGTAGTGGAGCGGACCACTTGAGGCAGACATCACGTTCCCTTCTCCGTGGGTCATCTGTAGCAACACTCGGTTCCTCTCCTCAACATCACCAGTGCTGTGTATCATCTGACGGAGCCGACCAAGGAAGGAGTGAACAGGAATATGTTTCAAGCTGTGCATCACCAAGAACATCACGAATTAAGAATCTTTTGTTGCAGAAATAATTGAAGCAAAAACGGTCAAAATTTGAAGCAGAATATGTATAATTATGCAATTTCGTTACAAATCCTAAGAACACTGAGAAAAGTAAATTGTATCATGATGAAGGATCTGCACACTTCCGTCTCTCGCTTCTCACACAGAAGGGATGCAACGGACGGAATTATATCCAGATCTGGTTGGGGACCAGAAGTCAGACTGCTTAGTGAACACATTCAAACCATCAGCCACCTCCCTCGCTGGAAGAGATTTCATGCTGGTTGCATCCCGTTACATTTTGTTCCTACCACTTTAAATAGACAAAACAGTTGGTATCCATGTCCGTAACACCTTAGGAAGTTGTAAAACACTGACTATTGATTAGTTTGTCCATTTTATTTGACTTCTGATGACTTCTCCTGAAGCTGTGATGAGATCAGACATAAAAAGCGGAGGTGAGGCTAGGGGATTTGAGGTGGTGCGAATGGAGACGAGGAAGTGTTCAGTAAATCAGGAGGAATTGTCACTGCGGAGAATCTATTCCTGGATGCGGTGATACAATGTTTGTACGCAGATGGTGCAGTGAATCAGAAGAAACAAGCAGCATCTGAAGCAATTCCCTCACCAGCAGACGAACAATAGAAGTTAATGCAAGTAGCATCTCACTATTTCAGCTGTGGGACTGCGCGAGGGCTCCGTAGCTTAACCGGTCAAAGCGCCTGTCTTGTAAACAGGAGATCCTGGGTTCAACTCCCAACAGAGCCTTTCATTTATGGGCGGAAATGTCATGTGATGAAGTAGGGTTCCATACAAATCCGCCGTTCACGCACCTCCAATCATAAAACAAAAATTCAACAGAACAAATAAAATGCCTCCAAAACTTTACAGGTCTGTTGGTGTCTGCCGAGCAAGAAACAGGGCGAGCGATTCAACCAGATGACCTTTCTGATGAATTTGTTTTCCACTTCCTTGCGTTTTGGCGGCCTGGTGTTAGTTTAGAGTGACAATAATTTGCAAACGCGGCCGTGTCCTGCTTTGTGACCTTGCCCTTGTCCTGTTGACAAACGATCCCACCGTGTTGCACAGGTCTTTTCGACTCGAATTACGACCAGTTTTCTATGCACTTCAAAACACGGTAGAAGCAGCGCTGCAGATATGAGTTGGAATGCAGATTGATTTTGAATACTTTTACACCCATTTGTTTCGTAAAAAATGAGCCATGATCACTAACTGTCCATAATTTCCCACAGCAACTGAGGACTGTTCTTCAGCCCTTCAGTGATATCATTGACCCTGGCACCAATGCAGGGTAATCGTCACGATGATTTGTGATTTTTTTTTAGATTTTGTTCTGCAAAACATTTCCCAATGCATTTTAATATTGCAACAGGTAATATTGGGTGCAGTAGGTTTGCACCTAATGACAATGGTGGGATTAGATCCCACGCCTACGTGGAGACTGGAGCCTTAATCCAGCGCATGAGGCCGCTCGGCCACACTACCACGCAACGAAGTTGTTTTTCTTCCATTGCATAACAACGCTCATTGGTTGAACATGTTATTCTTGAAAGTTCTGTGCCTTCTGTGTTTGATTTGAAATTATTTGTCCCAGGTCCAGTGATTGAGGCTTGATGCCGCTTCCCGTTTTCCAATCCATCCAATATCTATTCAAAGTCGACCGGAGACAGAAGTAGTCAACGGTTGTCACGTCAGACGGCATGGTGGCAGACCATGAGGTTTTCCAGACGTCAGGGCAAGGACGATAATTTTCATGAGTACTGTCAGTGTCGACATGGGTCAAAAGGGTTCAACTCAGACATTTCCAGAGGATGCAAAGACAGACTTCACCACACTTGTTGCGTTCAGCGAAACTTGGTCATGTACATCAAGATGTTCATGAAGTGTGCTACTATTTTTCTTCATCTAAATGAAGCAATCCAAGCTTCCGTAGCTTAAAATTGCAAATGAAATC